>NW_020884890.1:6040456-6155006 GCF_003945725.1 Corapipo altera
AAGGGAAAGGGAAAGGGAAAGGGAAAGGGAAAGGGAAAGGGAAAGGGAAAGGAAAGGAAAGGAAAGGAAAGGAAAGGAAAGGAAAGGAAAGGGAAAGGGCTGAAGAGCAAAGGCCCAACATAGATTCTGTAAAGAGAAAGAACTCCTGTTGAAAAGCAATACAGTCACAAGCGGGTTTCCACAAAAACTTCCCTATTCTGTGAAAACTTGGTCTGATCTGGAAGGAATTCCAGAGTCAGCCTAAAGGGAGGCAGCAAAAAGTTGAAGCAAACTAGCGAGCTGGAGCGAATCCCAGTCAGCTGCCTGTGCAGAGATTTCCTGTTCTCCTGCACAGGCTGCGTAGGGCCACACGGCTCTTCAAGGGCTGCGAATTCCTGGAGCCAGAGCTCATACTCTCCTGACATCATACTTCCTGTGCAGTATAACTGCAAGTTTTGTACAAAAAAAACAAGTTAAAAAGATCACATCAACCATCACTGGCTTCATGCTTCAAGAGACAGCCACACAGGAGATTTTTTAGCTGCCATATGTAGCCACTGCCCTGGGAACACATCCAACTATGTTTTTCCTCAAGTGATAGATCAGAGAAGGGCTGAAGGAAGAGATTATTTTTTCTTTTGTACAGCAAATCACTTTTCTCATTTCTTGAGTATCAAGTGGCTGAAGAAAAACATTTTCCTGCAGACATAAGCTCAGTTTGTGAGTGCTATGGACATTCTTTTCTTGATAAAAGACTCACTGCTCTCTAAAAATATCCAGCTTTTGAAGTAGAAATTATTATTCTTCAGCATCTCTGAACTTCAGAGACACTCAGAAGCTAGTATGATTTGCTATAACCCCACCCCCTCAGTCTTCCCCAGTATGAAATTATCTCAAAAGAGCAAAAGTAAAACAAAAATATTTAAAATGTTTGTCTTCAGTTTTTCCACTTCTCTGACAAAGATTCTACTAAGACAAAAATAGGTAGCATTGGCAGGACCACTGCAGACTTTCAAACAGGTAAGATATAGCACACAATTATTAATCACTCCTCATCATAAGGGATATTGAAAAGACATACACTGATTTATTTACACTAGTATTAAAAAAGTACTACAAAAAAGAGAAGGAAAAACGTAATGTTACAGATGAAAAACCATCTCAAAAGCTGTGTATATGTAGATTCTATTTTGTCTACAACAGTCTGAATGTTGCAATTCATCAGCTAGTCCTTAGCCCGTGCTCTCTGCAAGTTCATGACTCCATTGGAGGGAAAGAATGGGCTATATGAATCACAGTTCCTACTGTTGAAGAGCTAAAATTAAGATTTGTGAAGACCAAAAACTGTCCTAGCTTTAGTGTCTATCCTGTCATTTACCCATCAACAAAACATTTTTAAGCTTCAAAGACTCCCTTTTGCACAGTAGCACATGAAACAGTAATAACAATGGAGCTCAGCTCTCTCTCTTTGTATTTTCTTTTCATATTTTTCCTTGATATTTCAAATTTGTGATTTTGCAACTGATTTTACGTCTGATTATTGCTCTTCTTCTTGGCTAGATATCAAGGACTACTGATACCTAAGGGTGGTAGTCTAATCCTCAAACCCTGACTGAGCCAAATGTGTGACTCACAGAGTTCCATCTAACAGTCTCTCTGTTCAGAAAGCCTGATCTTAAAATGAGATGAATTGAAATGAGAAGACTCAGACTGAAACATACAAATAGCCTTAAATAGCTGAAAATACTCTGTGCATTTGGAAAGTGCAAAGCATTTAATTTGTAAGATCTCTTCCGTGCTTCCATCAGAACCATATGGAGATTTCACATCCTTATTTTCTACACCTACACTATCCTACACTATAATTCACACTAGAATATAGTGGCCAATTACATGCACTAGTTTAAAACATAATTGTATATATGCATATTAGCTCTACAGTATGGTATTTTTTTCCTGAGCTTACACAATTATGACTGAGAGCAAAGGTCATTTAAATGTATTTAGCCATCTGCACCCATCTATTTAATTTACAGTTTCCCCCCTCAGGTATTAATTTCTATTTACAATTAAAATGCAGATTGACTAATAACTCTCAAGAAAACAAGACTGTTGGTGAAGGATCATCATGTGCTAGGATGCTACTTTCATAAAAGATGGAGATCTCTTTCTAGTTTTAAGAATTTCTCTCTTAATTTTCAGAAGCTCAAATCACATAACAATCTTTCAGTGTGTTTCAAATGCTCAGCAGCCATAGAAATTAGACTGCCCTATCTGGGATGTCATAATGTCAATAACTGATCTAACACCAAGTGTTTGGTCTCTGCATAGAAGTAAAGGAAGAACCTAGAAACTGGAGGAAAAATTTGCTGTCTTTGATATCTCAAGTCTCCGATCAAGTTGCTGTAGAGAAACGAGCCTCACCTATAAATATTGGTGCTTCAATACTTTTTAACCATCTTAGGAGTGACACTATAGCTGTTTGCTTCATTGGCCAAGCAAAAAGTGCTCCAACTGTAAGAACACATGACTCATGCCACCCCTGGGGAACCCTGCAATGCTTATTGACCAGAATTCCAATTGCAGTGACACTACCAAGGCTGGCAAATGTGGAATACCCACTTTGGGGATGGTGAGACATAATCTTGTTTCTCCTGTGTATCCAGTATATTCAACCATAGTTTAGACAGTCTTGTCCCCAACAACTTTTGCATCACATAAAGATTCTTTTCATAGCATTAATACATTCTGTACAGTATAACTAAAGTTTTGTAAAGCATAAATTAATGTATTATGATCAAATATACATGTAGTTTGTATATTAACATTAAAAAGGTTTATCAAAATAGAATTAAAATTGAGCTTTGAAAACCAAACTTTCTGATTTTCAAAGGCTGTGGTTTGTTGTATTTTGGTTTTTTCTTTTGTTTTTGTTTGTTTGTGTTTGTTGTTTTGTTTTGACTTTTTTGGGTTTGGGCTTTTTTTGGGGGGGAGGGTTTGGTAGAAAATACTGCATTTTTAAACACTTTGTTGAATTTGGTTTTGGGGCTGTATTTTTCTTTTTAAGCAAATAAGAAGAATATGGGGAAACCCTTGGTATAATTGTAGACTCCCTGATAGAGGTGTAATTTCATGTAATGTGATGTTACTGTGACTTCCTCTCCTTTTTTTTTTTTTAATTAAAAATATCAGAACTAGAGCTGGGCAGGACTTTTTCTACACAAAGCACACTGCTGAAAACTTCTCATTAATTAAAAACAATGGTGAGAATCCATTACTTAAATGTCTATCTTTTGCCCACTCAGGTACAAGGTCACCCTCTCTACCCTTTATAGTCAACTAGGAGGCACAAATTATCAGAAAAGTCATTCACCTCCTTCTAACAGAGGCCCTTCCAGATGGTAATTGAGCTCACCCCAGTCAAACACCTCTCTGAGAGGGTGACAAACCACCTTCAGGAATGTCTCTTTCTCTCCACTGGCCATCAAGGGGAGACAGAGTGACTGGCTCATAGCTCAAGATTTTCTTAAGTCTGTGATAGAAATTGCATCTAAAATGTTTGCTAAAACACAGTGTCAACTTTTCAGGTTCTGCCATTGTCTGCCAGCCAAGGAACTCAGGTACCACCTTACCCCAGATTCCACAGCACGGAGAGCCAGCATGGAGGAGTTCATTCCCAGGAAGTTTGACATACATACATATATATATATATATCTTTTTACTTAAGATTATGAAAAGCACCAAGGTTTCTTATGAATCAGAAATTCTTGACTGAACAACTCTAACTGGAACCCTGTTTATTTCTGGACTTCGATATTTGAGGATGAGGCATTAGAAAAATGCAGCTATTTTGACACCTGGTTTCAATCCAGTTAATAACTTTGCACCTGATGTATTCTTCCCCATTAAGTCAAATTTATGCTAATACTGTCCTGATTAGCAAATACTATTTAAAGCTGTTTTATGGGATGATTCCTGAATAAGGTGGGTGTCTAGATTCAGTGAATTTCAGCTATGAGATTATAAAACAACATGAACTTCACAAGTTGTCCGTAGGTATCCCTGCAAAACAGTGAAATAGCCTACAGGATGACAAGTAGTGACAATTAGGGAGAGATCTTTCTCATGCTGGGCAAATCTTTGCTTTTACTGAATACAACACAATCTCTAGCACTGGAAACTGCAGAAGTCCAGTGTTTAAGTTACTTTCTGGAAAATTCAGTTAGCCACATGAAACTCACTCACTTCTGAACATACAGGTCTTGAAACACAGAGAATGTACTTAAATAATTCCACAACTGGATTGCATAGGTTGTGCTCTGCAGGGCTTAATGAAAGATGAAGCAAAGGGCACCGAGCTGACAGGCTCAGCGTGACAACTACGGATCTTCTTCTGAAGGAGCAACATCTCTGGCCTCTCTGCACTACATGTCACGGTATGGTGTGGGCAGACCTTAAGTCATTCTGCAAATCGTATTGTATCCCCAAAGACATCTTTTCTTCCTTTTTTTTAATCTCTGAAAAATGCTCCGGGCAGTAACTTCACATCTACAACACTTCTCTTTAGGATCTAGAAGAAGCAGCAAAGGCACAGAAGGGATACATTTTTGTCCTCCTTTGATTCATTTGAACTCCGAGGGAAACACCTAATAATGTATTTACATGCTGTTTTCAAAGTGCTATCTATTAAAATATTAATAACCTGTTCATCTCAGCCCCCTGGTGAAGCAGGTGATTTCGTGTTTCTACTGGAAGCAGAAGTATTTAAACCTGAACACAAAAAGCGCATCTTCATGTTTGACAGTTAGAAGAGGATATTCCATATAAATCAAGATATCTAGTTTTAAGGCACTAAGGGCAGAAGTGCACACCAAACAATACACTTAGTCTGCACTTGTGTAGGTTTTTTCTGGCAGTATGGAAGACAATTTCAGACTACATGTAAATTACAGGTCAAGTCTGTCATGTACAAAAGCAACTACTATTTTCTTGTAAAATGGCAGTGCTGCTGGTTACTTGGCATATGAGAGGCAAGTTAATCTCCTTTTCTCTCAGGCAATTCCTACCCACTTCTCTTGCTCTGAGTCCTGGAATAACAGCAAGGAGCAGAGGCTGCCCTTCTAGCTGAAACTGGTTTTCTCTACAAAAAAATTCCAATAATTAAAACCACTTTAGGCTAGGAAAAAGTTGTATGCTTGTAGGTAAATATTCGGCTAGAAGAAGTCAGTCCTGTTTAATGTCATGTTTAAGTGGCCAGGACTATTGCGCCCCAATAATCAAGTCTCTGGCAAGGGACTCATGGCGAATATCAGAATACACAATTTTTGTTGCACACCTTCTGGTGTAGCAAGTCTGGATTTAGACACTGCAGTAAGGCAGCTGGAGCTCAGCTATGTTGTGCCATTCTGTATTTCTGGTTTTAACCCTTAATGCCAAACAGGATGCTAAACCCTCTGCTAAAATTATGTATCTATACCACATACTCATTTTGCAGCCTCACACCCAGTAGGTCACTGGCCAGAACACTCTATGGGCAGATTTTAACTCTGTTTGAGGGAAATCTAACCACATTCTCCCATTTTGGGTGCTAGCTAGCTACTAATTAACTTGATGTGCATTATTCTCAGTCTTTTCTGTTGTAACTCTTCCAAACCTAGGGGAGTTGGAACTGAGAAAAAGAAAGATACGGAGAATGACTCAGTAATTTAATGGCTGAGAGAGAAAAGACCTGAAATTCCATCTGCCTCACTTAAGTATTTTATAGGCTATATATAGGCTTCAGCTCTTTCCAGAAGGGTTGGATTAGAGGCAAAAAACCACAACAAGCTAGAATTGATTTGATAAAAAAGGATGTTACTGGTGAACAGACTCAACAGAGTAGTCAAGAGAGGCGAAGGGACATGATACAAAATGGAGAAAGGGGGCGATATAGACATGGTACAAAGTGTAGAGGTCCAGCCTTGGTCCCAGAAAATCAGCTTGGGCTGTGCCTTCTGCAGGTACTTTGTGTCCAACCCACAGAGCAGCCTCAGGATCCAGCTCTGCCTTCCTCAGAACATCTCACCACCTCGGTGGGAGTGGAAGAGCCCTAGTCTCCTCACTGTATGGTCTCTGCTGCCTGTAATGCTTTATTTCAGACAGAAACACGTACTCTTGGAGAAAGCTCAGAGGGCAAGTTAAGGCTATGGCAGTATCTGTTCAGTCAAGAGGCTCTAAGAGCTTATTTTTATTCCCTCAGCACCGGCCCGAAGAAAGAGACACCTGCCTCAAAGACACAGGGGGTCCCAATCCCACGGACACTGGCAGATCCCTTGGCTGTGTGTTTCGAGGTGCTTCCCGCCTTGTTGCCACCTGGAGCAGCGCAGCCTCCAGGACACCCCAGGGACCCGTTCCCTCACGGCCGGGGGGAGGCGGCGCGCGCACAGGTGCGGCGGCTCGCGCCGGGCTCCGCCCCCCCCGAGCAGCACCTGGAGGGCGGGATCACCCTCCGGCGGATGGATATTTCACCTGCTGGCTCCAGGTGAACCCACCCGGCTGGACACCGCCCCTCCGTGCCCTTCCGAAGCCAGGGCGGGGGGTTCTCGCTCTTTGCGAAGATCTGCGAGGAAGGGGCGACATCCTAGCGCGGCATTTGAGACGCGGCGGACTATTTTTCGTCTCTCGCGGCATAGGGGGCTGCTTGGGAGGGGTCGTGTGTGCGCGCGCGCGCGCGCGCCGGGAGCAGCGGGGAGGGAGGGAGGGAGGGCGGGCGGGCGGCAGGCGGATGCGTCCGCGTCCGCAAGTAGTTCCGGTTGAGGAAGTCAGCGCTCGCGGCCGCCGGTTCCCGTGGCCGCGCCAGGGCAGGAGCGCTCCCGGCCCCGCTCCCGGCCCACTCGAGCCGCGCCATGGCCACCCGCTCCTGCCGGGAGAAGGCGCAGAAGCAGAACGAGCAGCACCAGGCCATCCTGGCCAAGCTGCTGCGGGAGGAGGACAACAAGTACTGCGCGGACTGCGAGGCCAAGGGTACGCGGGGCGGGGGACGAGGGGCCGCCCGGGCGCGGCGCTGCCCCCGCGGGTCCCGCTCGGGGCTGCGATGACCGGGAGGGGCCGCGCCACGTCCGCAGGGGCGGCCGGGGGCGGCGGGCGGCCCTTCCCGGCCCCTGGCCCGGGGGGCGGCAGCCGGGATCGGGACCGGGATGGGCGGGCCCGGGGCAGCGGCGGTGCGGGCGGGCAGACAGCCCGTCCTTTCGGTGCCGGCTGCCTCCCGCTCCTCCATGGGCTGGGCTGTAGCTGCCTTGTCCTCTAGCGAGGAACCCCCAGCTGGGGCTTTATGCAATAACTGGCCCAGCCCTTTCCTGAAGTTTCACGGCCGCGTCCGCTTCCTGCGCTGCCAGGTATCGATCGAGAGCGGGCTGTGGCCTTCGGGAAGGGGCTGGCCAGTGCCAGGGGTAGATGCCAGATGAGTTGAATGCCGACTGTCCAGAACAATATACCCTGCGATGCTGACTCAGTCAAAATGCCAGGCTTTGTGAATCTGGCTGTCTGTGTCTGATTAAATGTGTCACAGATGTAGCTTTGATGATGAATGAAATTTTAAAGATTATATCGCTGTCAAATCTTATATTGCTTTAGTCTAGTGGGTTTGCTTTCCTACACAAAAGTAGATACATATTTCTGTTTGTGTTTACTTTGGATTCTGTAGCTTTGAAATAGAAAAACGTAGCACATCCCTCTTTCATCTAGAGCCAATTAATTAAGATCTTACCCTAAATAAGGTGACTGCACTGTAAGTTATTAAGTGTAATGCTTCCTGAATAACGAGCAGGGGTTCACACTGTATGGTTAGTCAGAGCTGCCTTGTTCAGTCCTTCTCCATTCGAGTGGAGGTGAAGTGCAGTGAGCTTTGTTTGAGCAACCAGAAATGGCACTGGGTTTGTAAATTCTCTTTCCAATCTCCATATGCTAATTTTTTTTGCCACTGACATAAGACATGTAGTGCCTTGAACAATCAGAAACAGGACTGTATTTTCCTAAGATATAACCCTAAGAATTATATGATGTGAATTACACCAAAGGTAATAGATCTTTATATTTTGTAATTCTTCTTAAATATTTTCTAGTACAGTTCTTCTTGCCTCCTGGCTTTTGG
This sequence comes from Corapipo altera, assembly GCF_003945725.1. NCBI lineage: Eukaryota > Metazoa > Chordata > Aves > Passeriformes > Pipridae > Corapipo > Corapipo altera. Next base: position 6,048,564 of record NW_020884890.1, read on the forward strand.
TTACCATGTAAAAGACTCATTGTAACTGGTGGTTTTCTGGAAAAAAACATGTCTGTATGTTTTGTGTGTTATTGGCACTTCAGATTTCTGTGCTGAATGCTGCTCTGAGTTGCTTGCTTATGGAATTCCCTGTATATATTGTTCTATAGCATAGGCCTTAGAGCCTGTGTTGCTCAAGATCAGTCTGGAATTCTCCAGTTACTTTTTGTTCTACCTTCTGAGTTTCTTCTTTCTAACCATCACCTGGTCAAAGTATTGTTTGTAAATCTCCGTAGTCCTTGGTAACTTTTGCCCTTTCAGTTCAACAGTGCTGACACCTTCATCTTCCTCTTCCTTATATTTGTGTTAATTAATGTATAATAAAGTATTTTTATTCACTGTTCTTTTCTTTGGTGTTTTGTTTTGTAAGATCAAGCTTCAGTGTATCTTCAATTTGGTTCTTTTCTGTTCAGGTTCTGGAGGACCTACCAATCTTGACCTGGCTGCCTTCTGCTAGTATCTCTTAATTCAGTTTCCATCCTTCTAGTAAACTATTTTACTTACCTCAAATCTGATGGTGCTTCTGAAGGCTTCTTGCTTTTCCATTTTGCTCAACCCCGCTTCTCCTTTGCTGTCTGTCTGTGTGTCAGAGGCATGGCTTGCTTTTACCCTGTCCTCCAGGAAAGCTGGCCTGAAAATACTGGGTGATGCAATTTGAGGGAATTATGAGTTGTTTATTTATTCTCTTTCTCTCTTCAAGTTTAATTTTTACTTTCTTCATCCTGTTCTAGCAACTCTTCTTTTAAGTCTTTTATCATATTAGATTTATAGTGCTATCTGACTCTGCCTGTATTTAAGTGTATGTTTTTTTTACAGATGAAGAGGAGTGTGTGGAATGATAAAGATGCTTTAGTTGCAGCTGTTCTAGAGGTGCATGACTGAGAGATGGTCATATATGCTCAGTCTTTGTAGCTTTCTTTCCTTAAGTTAATGAAGCTTCTTTCCCGGAAGGAGAGTTGTGTGAACAAGTTGACATGTTTTCACTATGCCCTGAAGTCTGGATTTCTGTATACTTCCAGAAGACATAGCTCAGAAAAAAACCCAAGATCAATTGTTTAGTTGAAAATCAAACTTGACATGAGCCTGTAATGCCACTGTTGAGCTCTTCCTTGTTATATCAGTCTTTGTTAAAACTTCATGTTAACAAAATAAGTGAAAAATCTGCAACCAGCTAGCAGGTTTTTCCTAATATGTTACACGTTTAATCCATGGTGTTTGAGTGCTCATGACTTGCTGCCGTCTGGCAAAGCTGTAGTTTTGCTAGTCCTGGAATGCAGTGCTGTCTGAGGCAGTAGCTATTAACATGGCTCTGTTAAGCTAACCAGAGTCTGTCAGGTCTTTGTGTGACTTTCCGCAGACTGTGATAGTCCCCTTCACCTCTTGCAACACTAACAGCATCCCTTTCATCTCTGCTCATGTTTGTCATTAGTCTGGAGTTCCCTTTTGCCACTTCCAATGGGGAGCCTCTTCATCCTGGATTCTGCAGACATGGACATGAAAGCACTCATGACAAAATATTTAGGACTTCTGCCAGTCCTAGTTCATGTTTTGTAAAAAACATGTTTTTCCTTTTGTTAGTGTAATTTATTCTGTTTTCTTTGAAATGTTGTCTGCTTTAGTTTCTGTTACTTCCCTCTCTTGTGTGAACTTTGCTCCATTTTCTGTCATTCTCTTCTCTGTTGCTCAGTAGGATCCCCTGAGTTCTATTTTTTGTTTTTTTGTTTTTTTTTTTCCTGTTCACCTAATTGTGAGGCAACACCATCTTCGGGATTAACTCTGGTTGTGTTAACTGTGTTGCTTTTGCATCTCAGGTCTTATTCTGGCACTGTTTAAAAACATTGTTTTCAGTATGGTCTTTCAGATAGCTATCAGTTCAGCATGGGTTCTTAACCAAAGCTGTCATCCTTAATTCTTTTCTCTCACCCTAGGTGTTACAGTTTTTCTTAAACCTGAGGTATTATATTTACTCTAGGCATCTGTCCAGATAGTTACATCCAAGGATTGTGGAAATTTTGCAGATTATGCTTGTATATGTGTTTTAACTGCTATTCTTTAAGCCTTCGGGAATTTTCAAGTAGCTAGGTGTAATTTAAAATCTTATTAATATCTTCTTGACCCTTAAAAATTTAATCTGATCTTATTACCATATTTATCACTTCTTACTTTCATTGTATCTGCGGTAATGCCACTGTTGAACTCCTCCTTTGTATCATTAAGGCCTCTCCTCTGGCTTGTACTTCTTGCATCAAAAAGATGATCATCAAAACTTACTACCATCCTGTCACTCCTAAGTTACTGAGTTAGCTCTCCTTGCTCTCAGATATAGGACCACCATCTGTATTTCCTGTGAGGAGATTTGAAGCATGCACCTTTCCTGTATTATCACATGCTTGCTCTGTGTAAGAATTCAAAAAAGGTTACTTCTTGGTCTTCCTCAAAATAATCTTCCTGTCATTAATAGTGGTCTTGTATCAAGAACAAACCAACCCTTTGGTTTCTGATCTGCTTTTTCAAGTATGGTATGCAGACATGTTAGCTTTGGAAGGTGTAGAATGCAGCTGAGGACACATCTGCCAGAGTAGCATTAAGTAATAATTAGGATTGCTGACTCTGGCAACAATTTTTGGAAGTGGGTTTTATTCTGTATTTGCCTTTGGCCTGTTAAAATAGTTGCTGTGAATCTGATTGTCACTGCTAAAACGTGTTGGAAACTACCTGTCGTAGGGCCATACGGTAGTTGCCATATGTCACCTTCAAACTGTAAATCTTACAGCTGTCAGAAAGAGCAGATGACACTCTGTGGGGAAGAAACCTAAAAATCAAAGGTTCTGGAACTGTTTTTTCAATCACTGAGACTTTTGGAAGAGTGGGGAGGTTCTGATGACATTTGACAAGGCAGTGCTTGTCTGTGTACTGCCTGTTCTTTCCATCCCTGCCTGAACAGCAGTTGCAGTTACTTACATAAGGCAGTAAATGTCTTCCCAGTGTTATGCTACTGGAAAGTAGTTACACTTCTGGTTTTGATATTTGTGGGAAATAATAGGATATGTTGGCAGTAGCTTAAGTCACCCTGAAGTTTTCAAAGAGGGGCAGCTGAAATTCCTTTGTGATCCTTTTCTTTGTATAACTAAGTAAAGCTGGTAGGAACTGGAAGGATCTAGGAGAGGGAAATAGATGGACAAATCTGTAGCTATATCAGGTGTGTAGACTATGCTGAAAGCTGTTGTAAAGCATGTGAATTTTTCTTCTCTTTCACTGTAGAGGGAAGGTAATGCATTTTTTTTATTGTTGTTTCAATGCTGGTATTTGAGTCCCTTAAGCAATAATACCTCTTAGAGATCTGTCAGATGGAGCCAAAATAAAAAAACCTGTTAATATCAGTCAGGGACCCTTTGACTATAGGGGATATAATTTGCTATTTCTGTGTAGTTAATACCTACTTATAACATGCCAGAAGTCTCCTGTGTTGTTATTGCTGGGCAGCAAGGCTGGTGTTAATTGGATGCTGATATTAAACAGTACTGAATCAAGTACTTAGAAATTAAAGTGTGTGATGAAGCACAAAAGGAGATGCTTTTTTTCTTAGAAGGTGACAAGATATTCACCAGAATCAAAGGTCTGTGCACCTGAGCAAGCAGGCCTGTAAATTGAAGACAATCGGTCTTGGTCAAGTGTTCTTGATTGTCTCTGCAAATGTGGAACATAAGACTGATTACTGTCCCTAACAATGTTTGAAACCAGTGTGAATGTTCTCTGACATACCTTTGCTGTTTGCTATGATTGTATTTGGATGCATTTGTCTTTAGTACAAATAGATTGACTACTGAAGACTGCTTGTAAATTCATCTCTCTGTCAAGGAGGCAATTATGTGAGTTGTCAGCTGCTTTCCAGTCTTTTTAAACTGTAACCAGTTGTAATTGGAAGCTTGCAGACCTTAGTATAAACAATTGTAGATGTTTCGGGCCTTCAGAAAAAGTGAATAAATTTCTGTATTGGAGGAAGTGGTCTGGATTTTTGTTTGTTTGTTGTTGTTTTTTTTTTTAATATTTACTTACTTCATGCCTGGTAGTGCTTGAAACATGTTTAAATGATCTGGTACCACAGTCCTAGCACGAAGAGGCACATGGATGCTGTTGCTTGTTCAATGAGATTAAAATTAGTTTATTTTGGTTATAATAGTAGTGAAAATACTTTTCAGTACTTAGAGTTGTACTGTACAGTCATTGAATATCTATATGTAACTGAAGACTTGGTCTTTTCTGTCTGAAAAGTGAAAGGTACAGGCTCATAGGAGTGTGGGGAGAGACTGGACAGGAAAGACTGCAGTACTGAAATTTGTTTAGCTAGAACCAATTGTTACAGTTTTGGCTTTAAGTAAACCTAATTTTAACTTCCCTAACAATTGGCCAATCCCAAACAGAAAGTCTCTCAGCAGTAGGGGAGCCAAAAATCTAGTTAAAATAAGTGGGTAAACTAGCTATCAGTAGAAATCTGGAATATTCCAGGTGTGTTTAAAGATGCTATGATTATTTTTTTTTTTTTTTTTTTTTACAATTTAAATCTTGTACAGAATCTCTTCTGTGTCTGGGAGATCAACTCAAATGTTTGTGTGTGATCACAGCTTTTTGTGAAGCTTCTTTTGTTCTTTAATTGTTTGATGTGTGGTCTTTCCACAGTGTTAATCTTGACTGTATACTTTAACAGTGTACTTCTTCCTAAAGATTTAACCTAAAACAGGTGGATAGCTTATAACCCACTGACCCCAGCTCATGCAAGGCTTCAGGTTTTGCTTCTTACAGTGTAAGAAAGCTTTGGGACAGCTCAGCAACAGAGCTCACACTGGGACAAAGCCTGGCTGCTGTAGCTCCTCAGGTGAAGTTCTTCCCTGTCTTCCTCCTAAGGTGGAGGAACTCTATGGTGTGGCACTATGGGCATTGGAAGACAGTTGGATTATGTTGGAGGTCAGTTCCACACATCTCCAGTGTAACTTCTAGCCCTGTATTGAAGTTCAAACACAAAGTAATAACTGACCAGTAGATTTAGTGCTCTGTGGATATTCTGTGCCAGTGACCATAGCTGCAAATATCAGGTGTTACTGCAGGTCACTTGGATCAAGAAATTGGTGGTACTTCTCTGTGTGTTTCTGTTGCAAGGTTGGTATTGCTGCTGGGAGATCAAATTGTAAAGATTGTGTGAGCATAACAGACCGGAGTATGAATTGACAGATGCAACAATTGGAAGCCTCTAACTGTCCAGTGAGGGTTTGCAGTATCCTTCCTTAAGGAATAATGAAGGCAAACCATTTTGATTCAGGGTGAGTCTTACTTAAACTTTGCAACTGGAATGACCTATGTTGAACTACAGAATTTCTAGTGATACAGTTCCTTACTATAATTAGTGATTATTTGGTACTTACACTCTTGTTTTTCTGGCCTCTTTGTGAAAATAGTGCCTTCAAAGACCTTAAGGGACCAGAGACTCCCTTCAGTCTGTCTTTATACTGTATAACCAGATAGGGTTTTTTTCCTGATTCCCTGCTACTAAATAAAACTACCTCAATGTTCTGTTTTTGTTCTATATGCTCTTACCTGTTGCTGACACTGGTTGGATGAGACTGGAACTTAGGAATCAGGAATTAGTTGCTGTTGCAGCCCTGAAAGTGGTAATTGTCTTCCCCAAACAGAGAGTCTCACTTGCTGGGAGAATAGTGTGGCAGTTTTAGCTTAGAACTTAGAACCACTCTGAGTGGGTTGGGTACTGCAGTGTTGGGTGACTCTAGTGGTGCCTGTAAGGAAGGGATTTGTTTCCATCTCTTGACTCTTACAGATCAGAAAAATACTCTCAAAAAGTCACAGAAATCTGCTTAGCTTGTAATAGAACAGAGTTGTTTGCAAAGTCTGAAGGCTTTTTACCCAAGTCCTTAAAATGGTATTTGTGTGTGCAATCTCCATTCTTCAGGACTTAACTGAACTTGATTGGATGAGACCCAAAGTGGCATGATGTAGCTTTGAACTTAGCATTGCTTTGACATAAGGCTGGACTGGGTGATCTCTGGAGGTCCCTTTCAACCTAATTATTTCTGCAACTACTAATAAAAATATTTGTGGGATTTGGTTCTTTATTATGCTGCAAATTTTAGATTCTCTGAGGTGTATTATACAGATGCAGAATTCCTTACATGCTTAGTTTGCTGCCCTACATTGAGAAGTCATTGACAGTCTAAGCTGTTTCCATTGTGTGAACCATAAAGATGGGACAGTTCCTGAAAAGCGATCGTTAGTATTGATAAGACCACGTTCTTGCCTTTTGGAGTGCAAAATACCTCGGTCCTCTTGGTCAGGGTGTGCAAAACACCTCGGTCCTCTTGGTCAGGGTGTGTCTCCGAATGGTACCTAAGTTGTGGTTCTGCCACTCTCTGGTGACATGAAAAAGCTGCCACTGCAGGATGCTGTTTGCACCAACTGGTCTTTCCTTTGTTCCTGAATTTCCTTTTGTGTAGTGGAATGATGCTGTCTTGTGAATCTGCCCTCTTTGATCTGAATGCTGTAAAGAAAGAGCAACTGTGCTGCAGCTTTAAGAGGTCTTTGTACACGATACAGAGGAAGCAAATAGATATATCTAGATGATATCCAGACTTTTAGGGAGGTACCTTTTCCTGGAGAGGTGACTCCCTCTTTAATGCATGTGCCCTGTAGGACTTAGGAGTCAATTATCAGACATTACTCAGGGAGTAGTCAGCAGTTGATTCAGCTCAGGTGTCACATTGTCCTAGACTAACTCGGTAAGGTTCATTTGGGTATGATTCAGCTTTACATTAGGAACTTAGATGCTTCATTTTGTTCTCTTGTGGCCACAACTAAATTCTCAAAGGCGTAATGACTTCGCCTTGTGAACAGATAAAAGTTTTTTGTTGATATCTTATTCTCATGTTGAGGTTCTTAAAGAATTATCCTATGAAACCCATGACTAGTTGAATCTACTTTCACTGTCCTGTCAATAAGTTGTTTTTAGATATTATGGAAAAGTAAAAATTATTTAAGACTGAGCCATGTTTCTTATTGGCATTGCAGAGCGGGATAGCTCGTGCAGCTGGAGGACTGCAGTGGATAAGTGCAGGTCCTTAGGAAGGGCAGGCTGGGATGGTGATAAAGGGAAATTGCCATTTGCTGTGAGAGTGGTGGGGCTGCCTGTAGCTTTGCCCAGAGATGGTTAATGAGCCAGTTGAGAGCTTATGGGTCAGGATTAGAGGGCAGACCGTCATGGGTGGTGGTGTGTGTATCTGCTTCACACTGGATCAGGAAAGAAGTAGTAACAAGGATTTTGTTGAATAACTCAAGTAACCTTCACAGGCCTTGATGCTCGTGGGAGTCTTGAACCACCCTGGTTATATTCTGGAGTAACAGCATAGCATGGAATAAGTAATCAAGGAGACTTTTGGAATGCATTGATGACCACATCTTAATACAAGTGGTTGAGGACCTGTTACAAACAGGTTGAGGATGTAAAGGTTGGAAATAGTCTTGGCTGCAGTGGTTGTGAAATGGAAGAGTTCAGGATCTGAAGAGGAAACAACAAAGCAAAGAGTAGGATTGCAACTGTGATCTTCAGGAAGGAAGATTGTGTTCTGTTCAGGGATCTTCTTGGAAGAATCATTTGGAAGATGGTTCTGAATAGAGAGATCCAGGAGAGCTGGTTAACTTCGTTAAGCTCTAGTGTGGTATATCCAAGTACGAGGACTCCCTGAAACAACATCTCAGCCTTGGCCATATTGATCAACATCACTGGTCTACTCTGACCTCCAGTCGGGAGGTCTGGAGACACACCATCTATAACACTGTTGATGCCTTTGAGAACACACGCAGGATCACTCTCGAGGAGAAAAGGCAACGCAGAAAGAATCGTGTCTTGCAGAATATACCACCTAAGGAGTCTTTCTGTTGTGCTTTTTGCAATTGGATATGTCTGTCATGTATTGGCCTCATAAGCCACCAGTGTGCCTGTAACAAATGTGGATAGAGCTTTCCCAAATCTTCATTCGCGAAGTCCAGCCATGATGATGGTATATCCAAGTGAACAGAAAATTTTGCGAAGGCAGCACAAGGTCCTGCTTAAATGAACAAGCAGCTTCTGAGAAAGCTCAGGCATAAGAAGGAAGCATATAAGAGGTGGAAGCAGAGACAGGTGGCCCAGGGGGATGCACGGCTCATCATCATGGCTGGGCTTCACGAACAAAGATTTGGGAAAGGCTCTATCCACATTTGTTACAAGCACGCTGGTGGCTAATAAGGCCAATACGAGACAGACATATCCGGTTGCAAAAGGCACAGCAGAAAGACTCCTTAGGTGGTATATTCAGCAAGACACGATTCTTTCTGTGTTGTCTTTTCTCCTCAAGTGATCCTGCGTGTGTTCTCAAAGGCATCCGCAGCGTTATAGATGGTGTGTCTCCAGGCCTCCTGATTTGAGGCCAGAGTAGACCAGTTATGTTGATCAATATGGCCAAGGCTGAGATGTTGTTTCAGGGAGTCCTTGTATCTTTTCTTCGGGGCTCCTCTCTTGTGGCAACCGGTGGCAAGTTCACCATAAAGCAAGATCTTAGGGAGGCGGTGCACGGCTACTCAGAGCAGAAAAGTAAACAAGTGGAAGAAATGGGCCAATGGGAACCTTATGAGGTTCAACAAAGAGAAATGCAAAGCCCTGCCCCTCGAGAAGAGGGTGCTAGGGGTGCAGAGGAGATGCTGTTGGTCAAAAATTGGTCATGAGCCAGCAACGCACTCTTGCCAGAAAGAAGGCAAACAACATTGGATTGTATTTCAGGAAGGGTGTGTTCACAGTGTCTGGAGGGAGGCAATCCTTTTTCCTCAGCACTGGTGAGACTGCGTATGTAGTGCTGTGTCCATTTCTGGGCTCCACAGTACAAAGACAGGGACAGACTGCAGGAAGTCCAGCAAAAGGGCACGAAGGTGAAGAGACTGTGTGCCTAACAATCAAGGGGAGGCTGAGAGAGCTGGGATTGGTTAGCCTGGAGGAGAGAAGGCTGCTGGGGAGATCTTGTCAAGGTGTATAAATACTGGTAATAGAGTAAAGGTGATGGAGGCAGACTTATCTGTGATATCTGGTGATAGGACCAAAAGGCAATGAACACAAATGGAAACACAGGAAATTGCACTGAAACATAGGAATAAACTTTATTCTGAGAGATGTTGAATACTGGAGCAGTTTACCTGGAGAGGCTGTGGAGTATCCATTCCTGGAGATACTGAAAATCCAATTTGGAACAGCCCGAAGCAACCTGCTGTATTTTCTGTGCTCTGAGCACGGGGGCTTGGACTAGCTGAACTCCTGGGGTCCCTTCTAGTCTCTGCTACTTCAGATCCAGTTCAGTTGTTGCATCACGTGCAAGGTGGTATGGAGTCCCACTGCAGATACCATGTAAATTTTTTTCTTTTTTTCTCCCTAGTGCAAGTATCAGCCTATGTAGATTTAAAAGAAAGTTCTTTTGTTTAAAGTCGAAGTCTCTTATAAGAAAGAAAGGTGATTAAACAGCAGTAAATACAGGCTGTAGTAGAGCCTTAACTCTTCAGGAAGTATAGGAATCTCGCTGCGATTTGTGCATCCAGAGATAAAAAGGACCAAATCTAGCTGTTTGAAGCAAGTGGGAATTGAGACACAATGGTAGAAGGGTTACCGATGTCTTATTTCACTGAAATTCTGTTCAAATCCAGCTGGAAGAATACTTTCACTACTTAAACTGCCTCATAGAGCTGGTAGAAAATTGTTTAGAGCTTGTGTCCCTTGTGCCAGAAATTTCTCTGGATCTTAAAACTGCTGTTTTTAACTCCATATTATGTCTAAAAATTATGTCCCCTGGAAGACTGGGGCAAAAGAGAAACTACTACAGATTCCTGTTTTTCTTCCATTCTGACCTCTTATCTGATTAATGTTTGAGAGCTTGAGCAATATTATTCTTAACATTTTTCTCTTGAATGGCTTCACAAAAAGCCATTCAAACAAAACTGCTTTATTTTCTTTGTAATAACTTGGCATATTTAAGATTTGAATGGATACCTGTTTGTATTTATCTTTGTTTACAGTAGACTGATTATATGATATAATGCTAACTCCTGCTTTTCTTCCACTGTCTTGTCTGGATCACTTGTTATTTTCCCTTAGGTGCTAAACTTGTATGTCTGAGTATGTACTCTCAAGGAGCTTCTGCTTGGTGCTATGAAGCAACCCAACTGAGAGAACCTTGAGTTCCTGCTTTGTTTCCTGCTTGTCCAAAATACTGATGAGTAGATTTGGGTTCCTCTGAACAGAGAAGCCAGATGTTTTTCTGTTCTGAGGTAAAGATTGGAAGGGGAGGAAGAACTTAGAGTTTCAGAGAACATCCTCATGCTGCAAGTCTGTGGCAGATGTGGATATAGAGAGCACTGATTCTGGAGCTGATGGAGGTGGTGACAAGTTTTATGGGGGAAGTGAGAACTGCACAGGTCAGCGTTCTGCCTATCTCAGGAACCCTAAACTGTCAATTGCCCTTTCCCTTTCTTGGGAAGAGGTGTTTGCATCCCATAGACAATGGAGAAAAAAGAGGTAGAAGTTGTAGCTCAGTTCCTGTCAGAGTGGAGCTGTGGACAGCCGTGCATGATACTTAGAGGCAGTGTTGCCAGGCAACTAACTTTGCAGTTGTGGTTTGGTAAAAGAGCAGCTCTGTTTCTGAAAGCTGTACTTGGCTACGATTTTGTGTTAAAATATATTGATTAAGAATGGGGACCTGTCTCTGTTGCATGGATGAGAAAAGGAATGTGATATTCCACATTTGGCTATCGATTGCTATACTCTTATGTTCCTTCCTCCTTTTTAACAAGAAGAGAACAAGAGTCTAATGCATTTTTACTGAAATGTTTGAAGGAAAATGAATGAAGCTTCATAGAACAGGCCTTCACTGGCAGTAGTAGTCCTGTAGGAATTTCTGCAAAAGAAGATGGAAGTGGTTCATTGTGTAGCCTGGTATTCCTGAATGCAGCTGAACTTGCAGGGGATTCAAAACATGGCAGTGAGTAGCAACTGGGACTGAGTGATCATTTTAAATAAGCTCCTTGTAATGTGTGCTCAAGTCATTTGGATTTAAATTTGTGATTCACAACAATTTATAGAAACAATCAAGTAATGATGCTTTTATAATATATAGGGACTAATTTTCCCACTGAAGTATGTTCCTATGGCATACTTGCCTGTTAACTGTAGAATAACAAAAATATCCCTTTAAACTCGGCAAGTGCCACACTTAATGTTCACCCTTTACATGTTCAGCAGAAGTATGCTTGTGCATTTGAGCTCCCCTCCTAAACGAAAGAGAGATGCCAATAAGACACCGGGTGTAGGCTTTTTGGTCTTTGTTCTCACTGCCAAGTGATAGGTGAGTTATTCTCAACTTTAAATATTAAACTGCTGTATTGGGTTTGCCTGGGTGGAGTTAACTTTCCGTGTAGCCGCCCTCATGGTGCTGTGCTTTGCAGCTGCTGCCAGGGTGTTGATAACACTGGTGTTTCACCTGTTGCTGAGCAGTGCAAGTACAGCATCAAGGCTGTCTCTACAGCCTCACCCAAAGGCCACTAGACTGGAGGTGGGCAAGAGTTTGGGAGGGGATGTAGCCAGGACAGCTGACCCAAACCAACCACAAAGGGATGGGCTATGAAAAGTGATGCAATAAAAGCTAAAAGAAAGTAGGGCATGGGGAGCATTTGTTCTTAAGGTGTTTGTCTTCTAGAGCAACCACTGTGTACTGAGGCCTTGCTTCCCAGGAAGTGGATATCACTTGCTGATGGGTGAATAAATATTTTTCTTCTTTCTTCTGCACATTGGCCTTTGCTTTTCTGTATTAAACTACCTTTATCTGGACTCATGAAGTTTTTTTCATCTTATTTTCTCCTCCTTGGTTGGTGTGTGATGGCCAGCCAAGGTTAACTGCTGAGAGTTTCTTCTGTGTTCTGAGTAGAAGGTAACTACTGTTTCCATTAATAAAGACTAAGAAGCTTTGGTTCACTTTTCTGGATGTTCTGTAGCATGTAGAAAGCAGCCTTTGAAAGAAGGCCCTTCACACTTGCCTTGTTCACTGCAATTTCCATGGAGTTTGGGTATTCATGGAATCTTTTCTTAAAAAAAGGTTACTCCAAAAATATATTTATGAAGCAAAAATATTCTGTCAAGTGGTTGGTCTTAAAAAAAAAACAAAACAAAACAAAAAAAACAAAACCCAAACCCAACAAGATCACATGCTTGAGATTACTGCAAAGCTTTGAGAGTAAATTTTGAGAATTGATACTTCTCAAGCACCCTTAATCCTACTTTGAACCCATACTCTCAATTCTGTATTCTAGACTAAATGCAGTGGACTACTTTGGTAGTAGTCTTTTGACAGCTGAAGAAAATGGTTTTTTGAGGAAAAATATTTTACAGCAACAACTTATTTTCTACAGAAACTACAGAGAAACTTTGGAAAAAAAACTTAAACAATAAAGCCATGAACTTGCTCTCCATTTTTTTGAAACACAAATCTAGTTAAAATAGCTGTGAAGAACACTATTTAAAAATAAATTTGTTTTTTCCTTTCCCAGTCACATGTAGCTGATATAATGATGTCTGAGTGTTGATTATTGTCTGTCGTGCTGGAATGTTAGTTTGAATTATATTTAATTTAATATCATCTTGTAGGAGACTGCCATAGTTTTAGGAAGAAAGGACGTGCCTTTAGCAAGATGCAAAACGTGTTTAAGCCTCAAATGTGTGGCATGATTCATTTGGATTTGATATAAATAGGTTATTTTTTGGTTAAAAATAAGAAAACTTTAAAATACTGGACCAAGTTGTTCCTCAGAGAGATGGTGGAATATACCTTAGAGGTGCTCAAAGCACCTGAACAAAGCCTTGAGCAGCCTGGTCTAATTCGATCTGATTGAAACATTAGGTTAGTCTAAATGACCTCATGAATTCTATTCACAGCTAAATTATTTTATAGTTCTTATTCAGTGATGGAGAAAATACAGTAATTCTATCTTTTAAAGAGCAGGTATTAAACATCTCACAGAGCACAGATACCTTCTCTTCTGTGTATTGGCCCAAACCCAGCTTCAAGGATGGGTATTGAAGAACTCTGAGGTGTGAGCTGTTTGCTGAAACTTTGGGAGAGTACAGTACTGGGGTGTAGCTAGCCTGACATGCAGGTCCTGGACATTTGTGGGAAGGATTTGTGTCTATGCCACTGGAGCTTAAAGTGGAGGAAAGCCCTGATTTTGTCTGTCCTCTTCAGCCTGTTCTTCCCCATGGTTTCTTGTTAAGTTCCACAAAAGAGGTCCACAAAAAGTTCTGCTCCGAAGATTGATAATATTGTTACAGTAAAACTAGGGGATCATCCAAGACTAGAGCTCCATTTGTGTGGTAGGTTGTTCCTACCAATATATTAGGGTTTGAATGTGGACAGACAGGCTCTCTGTAGGTAAGAGAGGTGAGAATAACCTGGAGAGGAAGTGAGGGAAGACAGTATGTAGAGGGGGAATGTAGGTGAATATGTCTCTGCAGTGAATATGGATGTTGTGGGATTTCTTTGTAACCCATGCCAGTGGGATGGCAGAAGGAATCAGAAGGGTAAGAGAGAAAACTCATGGTTTGAGATAAAGACAGTTTAATAGGTAAAGCAAAAGCTGCACCCACAAGCAGAGCAAAACAAGGAGTTAATTCACGACTTAGCATCGGCAGGTGGGTGTTCAGCCATCTCCAGGAAAGCAGGGCTGCATCACATCTAACAGTTATGTAGGAAGATAAATGCCATCAGTCCAAATGTTCCCCCTTTCTCCTTCTTACTCCAGCTTTTATTGCTGAGCATGGTGTTGTATGGGATGTCCCCCTGGTCATTTAGGGTCGGCTGTCTCAGATGTGTCTCTTCCTGTCCTCTTCCCCGTTCCCAGCCTCCTCACTGGCAGGACAGCCTGAAGAGCAGAAAAGGCCTTCATGTTGTGTAAGCACTGCTCAGCAGTAGCTAAAACATCGGTGTGTTATCAACACTGTTTTGGTTGCAGATCCAAAACACAGCACCAGAGAGGCTGCTATGAAGAAAATAAATTCCATCCCAGCACAAACCCATATAGCAGAGAAGATTGGTATGAGAAACTGTTTGGCCAGTCTTTATAGATGGTTTTCAGTGTATTTCTACAGCCTAGAGCCTGAAATTTGGCACTGTGCTTTGGCTGCTTATGGCTTGGGTGGGTACACTCTTTGCTGGGTATGAACTGGCTGTGTGGCCAGGCCCAGAGCGTGGTGGTGAATGAAGTTACATTCAGCTGGCAGCTGCTAACCAGTGGTGTTCCCCAGAACTCAGTCCTGTTTGATATCCTTATCAATGGTCTGAAGGAGGGAAGTGAGTACACTGTCAGTTGCAGATGACACCAAGTTGGGTTGGGAGTGTTGGTCTGCTGGAGGGCAGGAAGGCTCTGCAGAGGGATCTGGACAGGCTGGATTTGTGGGGGGAGGCCAGCAGTATGAGGCTGAATCAGGTGAAGTGCTGGGTCCTGGTCTTGGGTCACAACAACCCCAGGCAGTGCACCAGGCTGGGGGCAGAGTGGCTGGAGAGCAGCCCAGCAGAAAGAAACTCAGGGCTGCTCTTGACAGCTGGCTGTCAAAAGACATGGAGGTGCTGGAGCATGTCCAGGGAAGGGCAATGAAGCTGGTGAAGGGTCTGGAGTGCAAGCCTTAGAAGAAGTGGCAAGGGAGCTGTGTTTGTTTAGCCTGGAGCAAAGAAGGCTCAGAGGAGACCTTATCGTTCTCTACAACTACCTGAAAGGATGCTGTAACCAACTGCAGGTGGGCCTCTTCTCACAGGTGAGAAGTAACAGGGCAAGAGGAAATAGGCTCAAGCTGCATCTAAGGAGGTTTAGATTAGATATTAGGAAAAATTTCTTTATTGAAGGGGTGATCAGGCATTGAAACAGGCTGCCCAGTTGCAATGCCTGAAGTGTTGAATCATCCCTGAAAGTGTTCAGAAACATATAGATGTGGCACTTGGCCATGCTAGGTTAATGGTTGAATTTTATGATCTTAGAGGTCTTTTCCAACCTTAATGACTGATTCTATGGTCCTTGCATAGAGAGACTTGGATCACTGCATCTTTTTCAAAGATAGGTTTATGCTGGAGACGTTACAGGGTTGCATTTACCTGCTTTGTAATGTACAAGGGAGTGCATCTCTGGAGTCATTGAGGACTGCACAGAGGTTGTATAGTTTGTGGAGTGTTTACTTAATAAAGTCTCTTCACTTATATTTGAGGAAAAATGGTTAAGGGAGGATCACTAGCACAATTACTAGATAATTTCTCTCTAGTAGAAAAGGGTAACTTTTATTCTTGTTTATGGCTATATTATAAACCTGTCTTGCAAACAAATCTTATTTCTGAGACTTTTGTCATAGTTAAAGGAAGAGCTTCAATTGCTGGCTAAAGTTTTTTTTGCAACAGATGCAAAAAAGGCATATCCTTTGCCTGGCTATGTAGGGGGGTTCCTACATCCTAACAGAGTAGCACAGATTTACATTTTTTTCTTTTCGGAGATGCTTTTACTTAATGCTTAGCTACCAACTTATGAAAACATTTTGTAAGAGCTCACTGTTTCCCATTTTCTTTTTATTTCTGCATATAAAAAGAATATAAATTGTACACTTAGAACCGTAAGCCTTTCAGCAATTCCTTGCTGACAAGGGAAAAATTGCAGTCAAGATGAGCTCCAGAAGTTTCCTACTAATACTGTAGTATGCTACATAACCTTGTCTTTTCTAGAAAGTACCAAATACTGCTAGCAGGAAATGACAGCTTGCACACCTTATTTCACAGCCTGAACTCTGACACAGGCAGGATAAAACTGGAGTGCTACTCCTCAACCAAATTGAAATTTCATTTCTGAAGCTGTTAGCTTATTGAATGTGCCAGGGTTGGTACCTCTGTCATTTCTCATACTTAGGACACTGACTTTAGTTTCCAAAGGGTGTGCTGTAGCAGGCCAGTATCCCACACGGCTGGCAGAAGTGCTGTGACTGTGTCCCATGTACTCTGCGTGTGCTCTCCATATACAGTCACCCACACGTGTGCTCTGCATAACCAAGTATGAGCGTGGTGGGTGTGGTTGCCAGCCAAGGATCAGGAGCTGCTCTCTGACAGTTCTGTAGCTGGTTATGATCCTGCTTACCTGTGCAGTGTTAGGGTGGATGAAGTTTGTGGTGTGAAGTACTTCCAAGTAAGGAAGTACTTTGTGAACTGGTTTTCAACTTTGTGAAATGGTTTTAAAGGAAGTTTCTGTACAAAACACTGAGTTAAACTGATATTTGCATCAAAAGTAAGTGTTTTAATGAGGTAGGTATTCTATTTAAATCCTGCCATCTTAGAAGTAAGGTGAATAGGAGGCTTTGGTGATGTTTTGGGGAACAAATCTCCAAAAGCTGTTCATGATCTCCTTTTTCTTTTAATTTACATCTAGAGTGATCAACTACATATATATGTATAGAACTTTGTGGTAACTGTAAATATTGTACTTTATTTCAGAGCTTAGCATTTGTATCATATAATCACATAACATTTTATTTTGGAAAAGCAAACTTATCTTTTCCCAATCTTAGTCAAAAGATTTTTAGTAGCTGACTGTTAATAAGGCCAAAAAAATTTCATTCTTTCACTTTGTCACATTACAACATTGCTTGTGCCAAAGGGCTATTAGACAAGAAAAATGCTGTTCATCTCAAGGATAAACTGACATTTCCTATATATCTCCAATAGCTGTAACTAACCAGTTCTCTGATTTACAAACTGTGCTTTTTTCATATTCCAAACTTAATTTTCTGTATAAAGCTTTTGCTGTTTGAAATTACTTGGATGCATTCCAGAATTAAAGTACTTATGAAGCCAGCCACTTGATTTTGTGGCTTAAACATAGAACTGAAGGAACATTCATGTCACTGTACTTCCTTTCTAGTTGAGGCTTCATACAGCCCTTGAAATTTCTTTGAAATGCTTTTAGCAGTTATTGATGCTACTGGATCAAGTGGATCAGTGAGCTGAAGGAATAATTGAAACTGGTTGATACATATTTCTCTGACTTCAAGAGGTGGGACAGGTTGTGCAGGGGAAGAGTTTCGTTTGTGATACTTTTAAACAGCCTCTTTGGAGTTGTGCATAGGACTGAGCTTAATGGATTTGTTGATGACTTTCATGAAAAATGGTTATCCAGGAGGACAAATTTGGAGGAATTCTGTCCCTGAAACTCTCTACCTCTTACCTGACACTGGCTAAAAATAGCCAAGTGATGCTTCTAAGGCTTGTCTTCACACTGTTCTTACAGTACACCTTGAACCCTATGAATCTCAGCTGTTATCAAGCTGGGCTTGAATTGTCTGCTTTCAGTACAGCTTTATGCTGTTGAGTTTGATTTTATTTAAAACTACAAAACCAACCCATTTCAAACAGTTCTTGTTTGAACTCCTGTCACACTTCTCTGAATGTGGGAAGTTTTAAGTTCTCATATTCTGGCCTTGACTATCCAAACACAGGCTTACTAAGGCACCTGTAAGAGACTGCTAAGAACTACCATTTAAGCTATGGCCTTTTGTTGCCTTTGTTTATATAAAACAATATTTTGCTGCATACTTAGACTTTGACATCTGAAAAGCATATAAAGACTGAGCTTGTGTGTTTTTCCCAGTCTTGGGTAGGGAGGTAAAGCAAGGAAATCTCGTCTACTGTAGAGGAAAAGAAGTGAAGCCTAATGTGAGGAGTAGATGTGACACAAGAACGTGTTTCAGGCTGTTTTCTGTGTTTAATCAGAAACTAATTCAGTGGATCAAGTGATGGGTAAATAGTCCCATATCAGTAGTCTCAAAAGACTTAAGGTTCAAGGACCTTGAAGAACGTTTTATTTCATAGACTAACGTTCTTGTACTGTGGTTCTTGCATGATTTCCCTTATTTCAAGATCTTTATGCAAAATATTTTATTCTTTTGGAGATTTTTTCTTTAATTCACAAAGTCTGTTTCAGTGGACATGATTAACATTGCAATTGAGCCTTTTGTATTGGGGGTAGGTGGATGGTGTTCTCAAGTAGATTTTTTTTTTTTTTCTCTCTCCCTAGAAGTATTAGACTGAAGATGGCTGACAGTAGTTGATTTGTTTTGAGCATTTCAGTATCACCTTGACTTACTCACTATCTTCAGTGTGTTATGTTTTGAGGAGAGAAACTTGGAGGAGTCACTGTAAGTTCTGCCTTGGTTTTTTGCTCTTCCCTGAGTAGCCACTGGAGAAGAGACTGTTTTGTGTTAATTTCTTGTGTTGAATCACATAAAATACAACTGCTGATTACTTGCTTTTCTTCTTTTCTCTGTATCTGGTATTTAAGGGTCTTCTGTTCATGATCTTTATCTGTATCTCAGCTTGGAGAAATAATAGATATTTCTGGAAAATATTCTTTGCTAACTTGGTTGAATATCTTGAGTAGCAGAACACTCGAGTAGTATGAATTGTGTGTGGGAGTAACGCAGAGAGAGAGAGCACTGCATGGGTATGCTTGGATTGATGCAACCAGTGAGGCTTTGTCTTTGGCCAAAAAGTGATAGCTTTTAGAAGCTGTCTGTCAGCCACTCAGGATGAGTCAGGTGTGTAGATTTTCTTGCAGTTAATTTTCTGTTCCACAAGATGGAGCCAGTTCTTTGGCAAATCAGCTCTGTCAACCAGCAGCAGAATTTGAGGAAACAAAAGAGAATTAAAGTAACTTCACCGTGCTTTATGGTTAAAGAACAGCCTAGGTGTGGTTGAGTGAAAGGAAGGACTATCGTCTCTCAGAAGTCTTTGAAGATGTTGGCCCAAGGTAAGTTTGCTACAGATTGTATTAGAGATGCAAAGCACTTGGCTTCCTTGTAGAATTTCTAATTGGTAACTACAAGAATGTAAAATGAAAACAAACTTAGTTTCTATGTACCTCTGTCATACAAACCTTATTTAAAGTTAGTCTTGACAAGCTTTTTTCCATTTAAAACTTTCTCTCAAACTTATTAGTTGCCTAGCAAACTGGTTTTATGCACACAGTATGGAGGATTCAGAATTGTTTGCTGAGATGTAAAATAGTTGCCCTTCCCATTGACAGCAAATATAAAATTGAAAAGCTGCATGTTTGCTCTTTGTACCCCAATTCAGACCTCTGTTTGCTCTCTGTAAGTTAAGGTGTTTTGTAGGAGTGGGCAGCACCTGTGTTGAAAAAAAGGAGCATTTCAGTATTAACTGCAGTTACAGTAAGCTGAACAGATTGTAGTGGACTGATGGAGGGAAGGAAACTCTGAGTTACTGTAATAAGGGAAGCAACCATCATCATTCTACTTTGTAGTCAAATCTGCAGTAATTTTGTTCCATTGTGGGTGTCTCCCAGTTATATCTTATCTCTTTTGTCTCTTTTTAGTTTTTTCTGGTCTCCATTGCATTTTTTTTTTTCCTAACCTGTTTGTTAGGAAAACAGGTTCTCCTACTCCTGCCCAGTCTTACCTGGTATTGTATAACCTTTCTCACTAATTTCCTACTGCAGGTGGAAGCTGAGTAGAGGCTGGAGTGTGGACTGAGATGTTTAAAACAGTTGAAGGATTTTTATACAGACTAATCAAATGAAGAGCTAAAGCAGTGTTTCACACTGTATTGACTGCTTGGATTCATATACAGTTTCACATGTTTTGTAATGCTGATAAAAGTACCTTTTCCTCAGCATTTTAAAGGAACAGTATTGTGTAAGCTGTGTTTTGTACCTCATACAGTACTGTGTGTCTGCCAATACAAAATAAAACTTGAGCAGATGCAATAAAACTTAAACCTTGGTCTTACAAACACTAGTTTGCTTTGTCTTGTGTTTTCTTTGGAAATGCACTATACCAGCTTCAGCATTACCATTCCTGTCATTATTCTTGACCAAAGTTCTATGTCAGATGTACCCACAAAAAGTTGGCTGTATTGTCTAAAATTGCATTAGCAGGGTGTATCAGCAATGCTGTGAATTGTTGTGGCTTCTTCAATCAGCTTCTTTCTAATATAGTGGAGTATAACACCTGGTCCTTACAGAAAGAGTTAATGGGATTGGGGAAGAAAGCGATATACAGGGGGATGTGCACAAGCATTAAGCACGTGCAAGGTACTAGTCCAGTTTAAATAATATGAAGGGGAAATCTGCAATCAAAAATTATATCCTGAAAGAGGCAAAGTGTGGAGGAAAAGTGGAAAAATTTTTAAAGTATGTTGACAAAAAAAGCTTTCCCTCACCAGAGAATATGTAAAAAATTACGCCTTTTTCACAAAATTCGCACTTTGTTCACTTTAGAATGAAAGAATGGCATGTGAAGTTGGATAAGTTTTTCAGCACTTTAAAAACTGGCTTGAAATCAACTTATGTGAAGGCTTTTATCTAAAATTATGTAAATTATTTTCAAGCTTTTTATTGCTTAAGTTTTAAACAGCTGAAGTCACTTTTTGAAATGTTCTCAATTTTACAGCTACCAACTAGCTGTAGATATTTCTACAAGTAGGGAGAATGTTGGTTCTATACAATAACTGTACTGGCATGGAAGTCTACTGTAACTGGAAAAAAACCCTCTCTTTAGTTTTTTTCTTAAATTCACAAGTTTTCTACAAATTCTGAATCCTTCAAGATAATAGCAGGTTATGTTGTTTTTTGGTGGCTACATATTTCTTTCATTCTTAGAGCCCAAATAGTCTCTAATAAAGGACTCCTTAAATACTCTAAATATGTCACAGTTAGGGCTGTTTCCTTGAACCTGATTGAATTCTGTTCTGTGTTCAACACGTGATACACAGTTCCTGAATGTAAGGTCATGTAGTAGCAGGTGTGATGGATTGACCTCAGTGAGCAGCTGAACACCAACCCCCACCCCCCCATCTCTCCAGTGGGGAGAAAGTAGAAGGAAGGTGGAAAGTCTTGTGGCTCAGAATCATGGCAGTTTAATAAGGAAGGCAAAACCTGTGCATACAAATGGAGAAAAGAAGATTTCATTCAGTAGTTCCCATCAGCAGGTGGATTTCAGCTATGTCATGGAAAGCAGGGTCTCAGCTTGTGTAATGGTTGGTTGCAAAAGCAGATGCCATAACCACTATTCCCCCCTTCCTCCTCTGTCTTTCCCCCAGCTTTTGTTCCACAAAATAGCATAATACCACAGGGTTTGGGATGTCCATTTGGTCAATTGGGGTCTGACTTTGACCCCTCCTGGCCTCTTGCCCACTCCCTGCCTACAAGGTGGGAATGGGAAAGAAATCCTTGAATTTGTGCAAGCACTGTCCAGCTGCAGCATTACTGTTTTCAGCACTGTTTTGGTCACAAATCCAAAGCACATCTCCTTAGGGGCTGCTACGGAGCAAGGTAACTCTATCCCAGCCAGGCTCAGTGCATTAGGAAATGTCACTTGGTATTTTCCATTTAACAGGCAATAGCCAAGACTCCAAATTAATTTTTGTGAAACCATATGACAGCTCAAATCCATCTTTCTGTTTAGCTCTTACAAAAAACTTGCACTTGTGCTGTGTTTAAATTTCAAATCAAAATTAATCACTCCTTTTTATTAAGGCAACTGAATTACAGTTGCCAGTAAGACTAACTATGCACAATAAACCTTGTGGGCTTAAAAATCTGACCTAGTTATTTTAAGGGTTACTTAAATTATGAATGATCTTACACATTCAAAATCTTGTCTTGATTTCTCTGGAAGATAGCAGACACCTTCACAGTCACCTGTTAAGAACTGAAAAGGAAATTTAAGTCCAGTCAGTAGATGTCTATAGAAATATGGAAAAGAAAGTTCAAAGTGAAGAAAAAAAATTCAATTCTCATCTTGGAAGCAGCAATCTGGCTTAGGATTGCTGAAGTATTTTCCTTTGTTCAACCAGGCAGTGTTTCAGGGACTTCACAGTATTGTAGTATATAGTCTAATATATATATATTGGTAATTTTCAGTCCTATGGCTTTTTTCCTTAAATTAACTTCAGCAAAGAATGAAAGAGGCTGAAAGTATTTTTAACCAGAGACCTACATCTTAAATGACTGAAGAAATTACTTGAAGTGTATTTTTATATTGGAGTGGTGCAGCAAACTGTTGAAGAGCAGCTCAGCTCTTCTAGTAAAAAATGTGTATTCAAATGGCTTTCAAAAAATTACAATTCTATTAAAGCTTATGTCAAACATGACATAAATATTTCATTTTATTATTTGCTGATTAAAGTTGCATTGTGTAATGTAGTTCTTGATAGGTAAGATAGCGTTACTACTGACACATAGAGGTGTTTTAAATAGTGTAAAATAGCAGTCATCAAGATTATTAATGTCCAGTCTTCATTTCTGAAGCTAAATGTACATCTTCTGAATTGGCTAGCAAAATACATACAGCAGATAAACCAGGTTACTCTTGTAAATTTTTCTGAAGAAAACCAAATGTATCTTTAAGGACCCAGAAGAAGAAACCTCTGAGTATTTTGATTAGTGCAAAATATTTCCTGTATACAGAAAAAACGGCCCTGACTTCATACAGAATTGGCAAAACTGTAAATTTTTTATTGAATCAGTCCAAATTACCTTTTAATGTTTCTCACACAGGAAGGTTTGCAGACTAAGCTTTAGTTAACTGTTTGGTTAAGTCAAGCACAGTTGGTTTGATGCCCACACAGAAAACATTTTCTAACTTTTGCCTCGTGCTTAACTGTACCTGTAATTTATTTGTATTAATTAAAACATTTTTCATTTGAAGTGTTTAATATTGTATATTACTCAGAATTCAATTCAGAGGCTACACATGAATATTTTTGTCTGGCCTCAGGTTTGCCTGTTATTCCACTGTTTAATTTGTTTCTTTATTGCTTAAATGCATTTGATTTCCCCAATTTATTTTATAAATAAGTACAAATTATTGAAATCTGAACTTCTGGGAAAATACAAAACTGCTCTTTTCCAGGAGAAATCCAGCTAATTCACAGGCTGTGTTATAATCTTTCTTTTTGTTAACAAAGTTTTAAGTGTAATATTTTAACTACAAAGTTAATGATCTCTGTCTTAATTCATTAAGGTAGACTTCAGTCATGTCAAGTCCTCCTTCCAGTCTTATCTCATTAATGTAAAACTTGCCTATCTGGGATCTCACAGCTGAGAAAGAACCTGAAGAACAACACGAAACTCATGTGATGTGTAGTTGTACAAATTCATTTGTGGTAAAAAGTTCATAGTGGTTGTGTAAACACCCTATAGGGATAAAACCATGGCCAGCATATAGAAACTACAGATAAACACCTGCTGTCCCTGTAGTAACCGCATCAAAACAGGCTTTGCTTTTTAGCAGGCACATCCATGGGTTATTGTTTGGGGAAAAAATGGAGAAGCTGTTGGGCATACAAGAGTTTGTCTTACCATTTTGTTTCTAAATCATCGTGGCTACATTAAGCAATTGCATAAATTGAGATACTTGATCTGCAATGGGGTGGCTAAGGGTTTTCTTTTATTAAGTTTCTTCTGGTATACTACTTTAGCTGGAATTTTATTAATAGGTTGAGGCAGATGACCTGCAAAACTCTATCTTGAAGCATTAAATCTAAAAGTAGTATAAATTTTAAGTGGAATCTTCCTGTAATATAAATCTACCAACTGTAAGAGCAGTGTATTATGCATCTGTAGTGTTTTATAGGGGAAAATATAAAGGGCAGATTAATAGTTTGCTAGTTGTTGAACTATTTAAGACACATGTTACAAACAGTCTGACCATTGTTATCTGACAAGTAGTAATTTTAATGTAGAACTACCACGTTACTCAGTTTCACTGAGTAACTGTTAGATCTCTTGACCCCCATAATCTAATTTAATGATATTAGCACTGATTTTGAAAGCTGCCAATCGTGTTAATGATTTTGGTCTTAAAGGTCAGGTAGTGGACAACAAATGGTCTAACTTCTTGAGATCTCGAACAAGATAAATTAAAAGCAAAGTGATTACCCAAAGTACAGACAATATTTCCACTAGTAGGAGGAATGCTTCTTGCAACCAATCCGGAGATCTGTGAATGTGTCTTGGGGTTTCAAATATCAATTTGAAACCCCAAGCTGAAAGCTGAAAGGATTTTTCCTGCTTCCTTATTTTGGCTGTTGCTGAACAGTCCTTGCACAGTATCAGGGGTTTTCTTGTTTCTGTTCTGCTCCCCAGAGTTGAGTGGGGAGCAGAGTTGAGAGTTGCCACCCCAGCTAGTGATGGGTGGGCAAGAAATTTGGAGGAGATGCAGCTGGGACATCTGCTGACTCTAACTGACCACTCCAAGCCATGTGAGGATGTGCTCAGCAATAAGTGCTCAAGGAAAGGAAGAGGAAGAAATTATGTTATTGGTTATGGTGGTGTCATCCAAAACAAGTCTTGTGTGTACTGAGGCACAGCTTTCTTACAAAGTGGTTGGACAGCTGCCTGCCTGCCCATGGGAAGTAGTGAAGAAATCCTTTCTTTACCCTTTTTTCCCCACCTTTGTTTGTGTGTGATTTTTGCTTCACTTATTAAAACTGTCGTCTCAGTCTGCAAGTCTGCTCACCTTCCTTCTCTTTTCTCCCTGTCCTGTTGAAGAGAGAGTGAGTGAGCAGCTCTGTGGGTGTTTGGCTGGGGTCAAACCAACACAGCCCTAAGCTGAAGATTGGGAGAGGGAAGAATAAAATTCTTTTGTAGGTCCCAGGAAAGTGTTCTTACAATATATTGATTTTGAAATGCAGAAGTTGTATTAGTGGTGTAGATGCATAACTGTCATACAAAAGCAGAAAATAATTGCTTGAAATGTTTTCAAGCTCTTCAACATGTTTTCTTGCTTTTAGTGGTTAATTATTTAGTCTTCGAGCTCAGAACTAGATGGACTTTAAAGCGGTACCTTTAACAGTGGTGATGTACAGGACTGGAATAAAATTATATAAATGTGTTTAATTAGAGACTGCATAGTAACTTCAAGTGAAACATTCCAAGTGTCATTGCAATAATTCAGGCCAACATACTTTAACTGTGTCTCAACGTGCTGGCACGGCTGAGAAATGATGGAAAGGTTCATAAATCAACCTGATTCTGTGAGAAAATCCATCAGTTTTTGAATGGCAACTCTTACTGTAGTTTAGGAATCAAGGGTACTGAACATACTCATTTTTCCACCATTCTTAGTCATGGATATTTTTATCAGTTGATTTTGCAAATTGGTATAATCATTCCCTAAGAGCTTGCATGCTGCTGTTCTAGAGTCAGTGCTGTATGAGGTATTAAAGGATTTGTTGCATTAATATAAGATTACCCTGCATTTAATTTCAAGTTAAGTACAGATGCATGTCTTAAGAAGCTTTTAATTGGAGAAAAATGAGCAACTTGTATTGATTTCTGCTGATGCTTGCATCTGAGGCATAGCCATAAGGATTATTCAAGATGCAAGCAAAATCCTGTTGTTGCTAGTAAACCAACTTTCTAAAGTTTGTTTATTGGGTTTTTTTGGCATGTTCACAATATATGACTTTCTAGCTTAGTCTGGCTAACTAATGTTCTGTGACATTATTTAGAAGTAGAAATCTGTGAATAAAATTAACAGCAGAGATTGTTTAAAGTAATACATATCCTGGAGACACTGCTATGAGCCTTTATTCAAACTTGTTGATTCAGATTGTCAGTATGGAATTATG
The DNA here is from genome assembly GCF_003945725.1 of Corapipo altera. Lineage (NCBI taxonomy): Eukaryota > Metazoa > Chordata > Aves > Passeriformes > Pipridae > Corapipo > Corapipo altera. The sequence continues at coordinate 6,074,342 of NW_020884890.1, forward strand.
CCAAAGAAAATCTTCACAGTATATGGAATTTTGAAAATAACTGATTTATTTCCCCATTCCTCTTAGGTCCAAGATGGGCCTCTTGGAACACTGGTGTTTTTATTTGCATCAGATGTGCGGGAATACATCGAAATCTTGGGGTCCATATATCAAGGGTCAAGTCTGTCAACTTGGATCAATGGACGCCAGAACAAATACAGGTAAAATATCTTAAATATGTTTCCAATTTGGCAGGGATGCCGGGTGTACTTTTGAAAGGATTTGCATTTATTATGATGCTCAACTTAAATGTTTTGTAAACACAGTAGTTCTTAAAGTGTTATATTTCTGCTGTAATGAGTTTAGGTTCCAAACACTCACTCAAGAAATTGGTATTCTACCTTCCCACAGGGACTCGGAAAGCTATTTCTTTGTTGTATCTGTAGAAAATGTGTTGTAAGCCTTTTCAGTAGTTGACAGTAAGGTAGCATTCACACATCTGCATCATTCCTGGTTATGTTGTTTTGGTGTACCAAGCACTGACTTTCCTAGGCGTTCTCCAGTCTGAAGCCTTTTTTTTGCCATCAGACAAATTTTCTTACTCCTTTCTTCCTGGTCTGAAGAGCCATCTTGAGAGATGAAAGCCTGTCTTTCCCAGGATGGGTTAGTTTACGCTGTAAACAGCATCAGTGTTTTTTGCTTTTGTCCAGCAAGTCTTGGCAGGCAGCCCTCCTGTGCCATAGTAGCATCTCCCAAGGCATATGGCAACAGAGGGATCTCCAAGTTAAAAGCTTGTAGGGTCATTTAAGCACACCAATAGCATTCTGTTTCCAGATTTAAAGTATTGAGGGACATCAACTAACTGTCTTCTACCACTTTTCCTTAGTGCATGCAGGAAATGGGAAATACTAAAGCAAGACTACTCTATGAAGCTAATCTGCCAGAGAACTTCCGAAGACCTCAAACAGATCAGTATCCTTTTTGTTTCGACTTTCACACTGAAATGACTTTTAATGCAATTTAGATGTTATGACTGTTTCAAGGAACTGCTACATTTGACAGCTCATCTTATTTATTTCATTGATATTGTTGTATAAGAAATGAGAGTGGAAGTTGAGAACAGTTCAGAAAAGGTTTAAATTACTTCTGTTATTGCAAATCTACTTTGTAATGAGATTTGGCAAGCCCCATTTATTTTTGCTTTCTGAAGAGGTGACTTCGTAAATTCCCTGTATGTAGAAGGTAGAGTGATACTAGAGAGTTCTTGAATATTCTGTCTTTCTTGAGTAAGTGTCAGCTGAAGTTCCTCATCAGGAAATAATGAGCTGAATGGTAAAGTAAATAAGCCATTGGATCTTACTTAAGTGAAGTATGGATTTCTTTCTCTGGGTGACTAGCATGGGAGTACATAAAAAACGCCTAACCTCTCTGATGGCCACCCCTTGTGTTTGGGTGTGATTGTCACTATGTACCTGGAAGGAAAGGGTTGGAAGAAAAACTGTCTACCGACAATAAATAACTTTTCTCAAAAAAATACCTTTTTTTAATTTACTGAATCACTAGGGTAATATATAGTGGCATTAATTTAGATTTGTATTTTCCTTGATTTAGTGAAGTTACTTCATCGGTAGGATTTGGTTCACCTGATCTTACTGGAACTCTTTAACTATAATGAGATCCTAAATACCTAATGTTGAGTGAATCTTTCCCCAGCTCTCTTTTCCTGATAGTGATACAGGCTACAGGTGCTGATAAACAGACTTAGTTGTAACTGGATCTGAATATTCTCCTATGTCCAAAAGTGATTTTGGTTCTTCTGTTTATTAGATTCTATGCTCGATATGCTATGCTGGAAGATTTTTTTTTTTTGGAAGGGTTAGACTACTTTTTATAAAATGCACTTGAGCAAAATAGATACATTTTTTCATATTCTAGTAGCTTTTGAATTAAACATACATCCCCATAAGAAAAAGTCACTGGAACCAGATAGCACTGTAGTATTCTAGCTGTAATATTCTAGAACTTTATTTCAACCGTAGGACTGAAATACTTTGACTAAAACATACGCAAAAATGGATCTTGAAGATGTCTATTTTATTCTTACTGCAACTAACTTGAATTCACTGGTGCTATTGCATGAGAAACAATAATGCTTTACTCTAAGCTTTTCTTGTCAGATCAAGCCCAAAGTCTAATTTTTAGACTTTCAAAAGTAGGAACAAAATTCCTTTGTTCACTCTGTATACTTAATTATGTACCCTTTTGAACAGTTGTTAGCTTCTGAGTGGTGGACTTAGTCAACTGAATATATTTCATTGTTTGTGTTTTCTTTATTAAAACTGCAATACCAGGACAGGTGATGCCAAGATTTTCTATTTTGTTTCTCAGTTTCCCCATAACTTGGCATCTACTTACCTACTTGGCATTCGTGACAAGCTGTTGTGTTATGGGTGGTTTTTGTTCTTCCTCTTTGCTCTTTGTATCACTACAAAATTAGCTTTGTATATCACCAGTGTTCTGGTTATGAATATTCTCATGTTCTGAATATTCTTTTGGATGAACTATGAAAGTGTTTTGCATGTAATGATCAGTTTTGTATATATTCATCTGTATTAGTGTGTAAATTCCTGTAGCACTGTAATATATTTTTTAGGTAGTAAAGTGGACACACAGGAGAAATGTGTATGTGGCATCTGCACAAAATCTTTTTCTAAAGATCCCTGATCACATCTGCTTCTTAATCACAAGACCGACCTTTTTTAAGTATTTTTTTTTTCTTCCATTGTACTTGGCAGGGATGCTGTAGTGTAGAAGCTAACTTTGAGCATCATTGTGATGTTTTTTTCTATGGCAGCTTTAGCTTCCTGTTGGAAAATGGTTTTTTTCCAAGAATAGAGTGAATATTTTTTTTGTCTCTTCATTTTACTCAATTCTTAACAGTTTTGGCATCTGTCGAGGTTGCTTAAAACTCTTTTGTTAGCAAGAACACAGTAGGTTATTCATCTAAAGAAACTTAGGCATGGTCCAAAAATTCATGCATATTGAAGGGGGTAACTTGAATAAGGTGGATATTTTTCAAAAATAAGCCTCATGAAATTTAAATACTTATGATTCAGTGTTAATAATTTTTAAATTAAACCTTTCTAATTGTCTGAAGTATCAAGTGTGAATTCTGGGCAACTACTAAAAATACAAAAATACTTATGCAAAAGACCTAAAATATTTAACCCTAAAATCTGTGCAACCAAAACTTAGAACACCTGACAATCTGAATGTGGTGTCTGAAAATGTTAATTGTGGCAATTAGCTAAGACATTTTATTTGAAGAAAGATTAGTTTGTTCACGGGTATTTTATAACAGTCAAGTTTTGAATCTTTTCTCTTCTGTGTTAGTTATATTTTGGTACAGTTATCCAGTTGCAGCCCAAAAGCATGGGAAAAAAAATTAAATGCCCTTTCTCTATCTTCTCCTCCCACTGAGTTAATATAATCTGATAATTTTCAGTGCAATTTGGAAATAAACTTTTTGAGGGAACCCCATTAAGAATTAGCTACATCTGTAAAGTTGTGGGAGGTGCATATTACACAACTTCCATTCATCAGTGATTTAATAATATACGTTGAATTTTTTTTATTTTTTTTTGCAAAATGATAGTATAAAGGATAATGCAATATTAGTACTAAGATAGTTGTATATTGAAAGTACTCAAGATACCCTTTAGAATTTAGATATATTTGGAAAGAGGTAGAAAAGAATGTTTTGGGGTTTGTAACTTTTATGAAACAGTGTCTTCAGGTGATACTTGCATACTATTTGAAACTAAATGTGATTTTTGACAAAATAATTTGGTGCACAGAGTGAAGGGACCGAGCTCAGTGTTAATTTCAGGACGTAGTATGTGGAGCTAAAGTGTCTTTCCAAATTGCTTTGGAAGTTTAAGAGGCAATGAGTCTGAGCTTCCACAGTTGCAATTACAATTTTTGAATGGATAATCCCATTGCCGGACAAATTAATTAAAATTTATTCTACAGATACCAAAGAATCAGCTTTACTAAAGTTAAAGTGTTTACACTGCTTTGGATGAGCTGCTTTTATGAAGCTGAGAGAATAATTGAGGAAAAACTAGTTTTCCTTTTTGTATTTGAGCTACTGAGTTGCTAGTTCTGGTTTTCTACATCAGTATGCTTCCTGCTATTGCCATCTTTGCTTCAATATCTTTTTATCACTAGTGTTTTAGTTTTGTTTCCCTCCCACAGGGATGTTTGTTGTAACAGGAGACTCTCAAGGAGGACTTTTGGATCTCAGAGAGCTGTTTATTATAAGCTTTCGATACATGGTGTAACTTGTGCAAATCAGAGAACAGATGCATACATTTCACCTTTTTTTTTCTGAAGAGAAAGTATTTTTTCCCAAGTTAAGATGGTAATCTACAATTATTTACCGTATATAAGTACTGTTGTTCAAGTATTTTTAGTACTACAGCCAGGTAGGTTATAAATACCAGGTGAAAATGTCCTAACTGTGGAACACTGAGTTATACTACATATTGGTTTCTTAAAAGATTAAACTGATTAGTTCTCTGTAGTAAAAAGAAGTTCATTTTGGACACTGCAATAGCAATTGTTCTGTGTAGAGTGATTTGTTCTGCGTTTTTAAAACTACAAAATGAGATGCAAGAATCTGGTGCAGTTTTTGAATTTGAATAACCGTGAGCTTTTTAGATTAATGTTACTATTTATCTCAATGCATATTTTCCTTAAACTAGCTACTTCCAGAGCTGTGGAGTTTTTCATCAGGGATAAGTATGAAAAGAAGAAGTATTATGATAAAAATGCAGCCAATGCCTTCAATGTAAGTAAACAGTTTCACCGAGAATTCTGTCACTTTTTTTTTTGAAAGCTACGTAAGAGAAATGTAGGAAACATTATGTATGTTAAGATGTCTTTTAGAGTCAAAACTTTTTGAGACAGAGCTAACTGCTTTCCTCTGTATCTCTTGAAGGTTATTCCTGGGTTATATAAGTTTGACAAACATTGTCTATTACATTCATAACAACAGTGTTATGATCCAATAAGTAGCTTGCTTACGACTCCTTACATTCTGTTTTCCTCTTTCAGTGATGAGTAGTTCTTTAGCAGTATACTTTGAGTCCTTTCTAAATATATTTTTCCATGTTATAGGGATAAAATAGGATGACTCTTCCTGCTGACATTGTTTTGCCTCATTCTCTGTAATACCTTTATGAAGAATCCTAGTGTGTTTCAAGCCCCTCTTCTGCTGACTTCCAGACTGTTGCTTGCAGTGCGATGCACTGTAGTAGCACACAGACAATATGGTGAACCAGCTGTTTAATCAGGTAGTTGTGTGTTCACTGCAGTAAGTTGGTGAGGGCTTTTCTGGCAAAGCAGTTTTGAGAATGTCAGCCTTGGCTGAAGTTCACAGGCTTGTTAGTTTTTGATTGTTTGTTTTTTGATACATCTATTTCTGTGACATACAATCTAGTTAATACATTTTTATTTATATAGTTGTATTTATGCTGAAATATTATGCATAAACATAATACAGCTATACCCAGATAATGTAAGTATGGCCTAACATGTAGCTTACTTCTCCATCTTACTAGGCGGTGAACTTGGACAGTGAAGCAAGTATAGGTGTGGGCATAAAGAGTGAGAGTATATGCTGCCTTTCTCATCTGAGAAAATGGATCATTGAATGATGGTTTCATTTTAGAAGGGGAAAAAAAAAGTAAACCTGGGAACTGCAGAAGTGTATTTCATTAAGCATTGTTGAAATGGGGGAAAATTGCTTCACTTAGAAGGTAAAATACGATTGGGGTTTGAATTACACTGTCAGCTACACTTTACTTTTATTCCAAAGTAGAAAATAGAAAGAATAGTTTAAAATTGTACTTCTTTACAAAGTTCAAAAGACTCCAAAGATATTTCTAAACAGAGAATTTTGGTGTCTAATTTAGTAGTTCGCTGCTGCCTTAATATGTTCAAATGAATAATCAGATTTTGCTTTATTGTGTTGCAGTCTAATATGAATCTCTGTCATAGAAGCAAGGATAGAATCCAGACAAGCTGAAGAGATGGATGTTTCTGCTGAGTACTTGCTTCCTACTTGGGCTTTTCTTTCACTGACTAATGTAAATGGCATAATCTCTTAGGAATAGGAACAAAATCTGATTATGAAATATTTTAGCAATAGATGACTCATGCATATTCACAGTCACCTGCATTTATTCAAGGCCACCAAACATCAGGCACTGGAAGGGGCTGCCCAGGGAAGTGGTGGATTCTCCATCCCTGGAGGTTTTTGAGATAAGACTGGATGTGGCACTTAGTACCATGGTCTAGTAACCACGACGGTAGTGGATCAAGGGTTGGACTTGATGATCTCGGAGGTCCCTTCCAACCCAACTGATTCTGTGATTCTATAATTCTGTGATCAGGTTTGACCTGGGCAGTCTGAAATCACAGTTATGCTGAGATCCTAAAACTACAGTAGCACCTACAGTCGTCGTCTGGTGCTTATATTGGGTTACGTTTGTTGGCCCTGGCCCAGCTCACAGGCTTGTGTAGTGCTGTGACTGGTATTGTATTCAGTGATCATCTTTCCCTGACAAGGAAGAGGAAGAAAAGGCAAAGCTGAGCCTGCATTCTTCCTGTCTCCTACTGACCTTTTCTCCTCTGGATACTGTTGTCAGGGAAGACGACGCTTCCAGCACATAGAGGTCTGTGGGAAGTTTGAGAAGAATGGAGTGAGGAAGGGAGTTCTATGGAGTACATGTTTCCATGCCCCTTTGCAGGGTGTTGTGACAGTTTCTAAAACTTTATTTTGCAGTCCTGATAACATCTGAGACACCTTCTCTCTTCCTGCCCTGCCAGAAGGTGGCTAAGATTCCCTGGGAACTGAGGGGCAACTGTGGAGAAAAGGGGATTTTCCTATTTGTAGCCTTCAGTTCCCCCATGAAGTGTTTTGGTAGCATCAAAGCACTTGCTAGTACATAATTTCAGGAGTAACAGTAAGTGAAAACAGTTCTTGTGAACTGTTCTAATGGGGTGTCAGTGCTACACCAGGGCAAGCTCTTCTTGAAGGTATCTTGACTTACTTTTGCAGAGAACACCTTGTGCCTATTTTTAATCAAAATTAGCATTGTTGGGGTGACGTGAGCTTTTTAGGACCCCTTTCATTATCACCTTTGAAACAGAATTACTTTCTGCTTGGATTAGGACCAATTTAAGTTGGAGATGCCTATATATGTTGCAATTTGGTAAAATGAATCCCTTCTGGGTATAAGCAGATAATAGAGAAGTGCAGAAAGAGGCTGCTATGCCCTAAGGATCACTTTCCTTAGCGTGGTAATTTCACTGAAGTGGTGTTTAAAAATTTAAGGGGCTTTCCTAGATCTCATCCACTGTTACAAGTTGATGGTGGTGAAAGCTTCCTGTAGCATAAAAGTTGTTTTGAACAGATTGTCTTAAAGCATGCAGCACAATATTTCTCTTAGGTTAAGTTTATCGAGTTCATAAGCTTTTCAAGTTTGTCTAACAGTACATCTCTGTTAATGTATTCCGTCTGTTGGAGCCCAGGAGTATATGTCAAGGTTCAGTTTTTGGTTGTCAGAATTCATGTATCTTTTGTTACAAATTTTTTTATTTCTAATTCTTAATTATATGAGATGTTTTGTTTTCTGACAAGACTGTTGTATTACTAAATTCGTTTTTTAGAATTGCACACTACAATAACAAAATTAGCTAGAGCAGAAACCAGTAGTGCCATCAAACATGCAGATAAAAAATATGCAAATATGAAAAATTGAATTATTTTTCTTGTGGTTCACTGAAAAGCAATGCAGAATAAAGCTATGGGGGAAAAAAAACACCTGTGGTTTTATTGACTAGTTACATTTTAAATAGAATAATGCATTTAAGTAAAAATCAAATATACATTAGAATAATGTTGACTAAAAGTAGCTTGACTTTAAAAAATATTTAAAATCTATGAAAATGTGTAGATCTGAGAGTTCTCTGTTCCATCATTTTAGGAGAAATGTGAAGTGAAGGTTCTGTAACGCTGCTCAAGTGCAGATGTAGGTATTATCACAAACAATCTCTACAGCTTTTAATACAAATAAGTATATAGGGGAATGCATATGGAAATTGCCTTATTCAGCGTGGATGGTGAATCAACTAAGTAGATTCCAGATACTTTCAGTCTCAAAAATTATGAACTGGTACAATCTATTCTACTACATCAAGTGGGAATATATTATCACGTCCTGACAATGTTTTAGAATACTAAACAAAGTTTCTATATTTAAGAAAGCGTGTGAATTTTCTATGAAGCAGATGTTTTCTATGGCTTAAGTTCACTGCAGGAACATTTTTCACATTTTCCTAAGACACTGTGTATAATTTAACAAGTATGAACTTAGGCAACTGGCTAAAATGTGATGTTCATTAAGAGATTGTGATGGCACACCTTCCAGAAAGTTATCTTAAAGGAGATTAAATCTGTAACACATTTACTGCACTAAGTATGTTATATATAGGCACCTTAAGTTGGATAAACTGGGATATGACAGGGTACGTGAACAGTAAGTTTACAGTAGCTATCATTCCAAAGCATTCTGTCATTGTCGCGGTGAGAGGTTACCAGTTACCCCTCCCAATATTGCAGCAACTCTAGTGGGTTTTTCAGTGGTCTGTGAAAAATCTGTGAATTAAGTGATATGAAGTATTTTTAAAATATGTTAATCAAGATAGGCATCAGTAGGAAGCACTGAAATACTGTACAAGAATTATGACTTGAAGCAGGGATAGTGAAAAGGGGATAAATTATTTTCAAGGTCATTCTGTTAGAATGGGTTAAATTATAGAATTGCAGAATAGCGTGGGCTGGAATGGACCCTTGGACATCATGCAATTCTCCCTGCTTAAAGTAGAGTCAGCTAGAACAGGTAGCTTAGAGCCATGTACAATTGAATTTTGAATATCTCCAGGGCTGGAGACTCCAGACCTCCCTGGACAACCTGTTCCAGTATTCAACCACCTCCACGCTAAAAAAAATAAGTCAATTTATTCTTATGTTTCAGTGGAGCTTCCTGTGTTTCAGTTTATGTTCAGTGCCTCTTGGTCCTGTTCCTGGATACCACAGGCAGCAGTCTGTCTGCCTTAGTCTTTGCTCCTTACCCTCTCCCTGCCCTTCCAGCTTTCTCTCCTCCAGGCTAAACAACCTAACTCACTATGCCTTTCCTTGTCTGAAAGGTGCTCTGATCCTTTAAACATCTTGTTGTGCCTTTGCTGGACTTGCTTCAGTGTGCCCATGTCTCTCCTGTGCTTGTGAGTCCGTGATGCTGGCTCATACCCAACTTATCCACCAGGACCTCAAGGTCCTCTTCTGAAATCTGCTTTCCAACCACTTGATACTGAACCTGTACTGGTGCATGGAGTTATTATACTGAAAACATTGGTTAGGCTGGACAGGGGAAGTGGAAGGAGCTTCAATAAGAGATTAAAAGCATCTGTTTTGTTTATCCAGTGCCAGCCTTTAATGAAGCCATGCTAACTCTAATATCTAAAGGAAAAACTAAATAATCTAAAAAAAAAAAGTGGGCAACAGTAGGTGCAGATGTCCTTGTTTAGAGTTGGAAAAAGTATTTTGTGCTCAAATCTATTAAATATATCTGTATTTGCCAGAACAGTGCATAATTACATCTCTGTTTGATGTAAATTTTGTGAATATCTGTAGCTCTGCGCATATTCAGCTTATGCATAAGCTTCACCCTATTCCTGTGACAAGGTACGATCACTCTGAAGGGATTGAGGAGTGGTGAGTGTGTTCATAATATTGATGGAAGAGCAGTACTGACTTCTTTGAAAAGCCAGCTACGGCTCTGTTCTGTAAAACATGGGACTTTGAACATTTTTATGGGGTGTCAAGCATTAAAGCACTGAATGAGGGAGTGTTGTGGTTTCACTTCAGCTGGCAACCAAGCTCCAGGCAACCGCTTGCTCGCTCCCCCACCAGTGGGATTGGGAAGAGAATTGGAAGGGTAAAAGCTGGAAAACTCATGGGTTGAGATAAAGACTCAGATTGTAGAGAAGGTTGTAGGGAAAGCAAAACTGTGCACACAAGCAAAGCAAAACAAGGAATTAATTCACTGTTTCCCATGGGCAGACAGGTGTTCAGCCATCTCCAGGAGAGCAGGACCCTATCACATGTAACAGCGACTTGGGAAGACAAACACCATCACTCTGAACGTGTCCCCCTCGAACCCCACTTTATATACTGGGCATGGTGTGATATGGGATGGCACATCCTCTTGGCCAGTTTGGGTCACTGGCTGTGTCTCCGCCCAACCTCCCATGCACCCCCAGCTTCCTTGCCAGTGTGGCAGTATGAAAAGCAGAAAGGGCCTTGATTCCTTGTATGCACTGCTCAGCAATAACAAAAACATCTCTTCATTATCAACCCTGTGTTCAGCACAAATTCAAAACATAGCCCCACACAAGCCACTGTGAAGAAAATTAATTCTACCCCAAGCAAAACCAGCACAGGGAGACATTTTAGTAATTTTTAAAAAAGCCTTGCCAGTTAGCCTAAAGAACTTTGGAACCTTGCCAGAAGCTTAAAGTTTGTAGGTAAGTGTTATTAATAGTACATTACTATTCTTATACTCCTTTCAGTATTTCAAGAATAGGCCTTTTTAAAAATGTCAAGCAATTGATTGTGTGTTTGTGTGCATCTAATAGCAGTCTATAATTGCTACTGCTTTAAGATAAATTGCTGATTTTACTGTTGTCAACATTCGTTGGAGATGTAAAGTAATGAAGTCAGAAGTCTGCTGAAAGAAGAAAAACATATGTTGAAGCTGAACTTAAAGCCTGCCAAATGAAAGCAGAGTAGTCCTCTTTGTTTAGGTTATTTCCCTGCATATTGTGTGTGTATAAACTGGCCACTCGAGGGCACCTTTGTATTTGTTTCAGCTGCAAACTTTCTAGATGGTTTGATAATACATTCATTAAAGACAGTATTGAGCTTTATTTTGCAAAGTGGCTATTTTTGCTGTATTGTCTTTCTAAAAAGGAGTCCCAAGGTGCACACAATGGAAAGAGATTCAAGAATTGCTAAAAATTAAATGACTACAAGTCTTCTGGTCTGAAGTGCAGTAGAAATTTTGTGAACATACAAGAAATATGGAAACTTAAGAAACAGCTCCTTGCTTTCATTCTCCATTTTAGGCAATCCTGAATTAACTTCTTAATCAAAAACCCAACTAAGTTAAAAATCAAAATTATATATTTGAATGCTAGTTGTCATTCTGCAGTACATTCATAATGCACACAAGCACATCACCATTATTCTTTTTCTAGTAGTATGTGTGATTGGTTGCAGGGGTTACCATTGGTTTTGTCTGGTACTTTAAAGTGTCAATAATCAAGAATGTCTTAGTTGACAACTTTCCAGAGCATAGTGCAAACATGTTATCAGAGTAGATCGGCGTGTGCTTTTATACTTGAATTGGAAGTATGCCTGGAAATTGTCTTGGATTTTGATGTAGATATTTAGATGGCTGTCAGCCAGCACCCCCAGATCCTTTTACCCCAGGCACATTTCCAGCTGCTCTTTCCCAAAAGACCCAAGTTCAGGACCTGGCACTTCACCTTGTTGAATCTTACTCAATTGACCTTGGCCTATGGCTCCAGCCTGTCAGATCTCTCTTCAGAGCCTTCCTCCCCTCCAGCAGATCAACACTCCCACCCAACTTGGTGTTAGCTGCAGACTGACTGAGGCTGCACTCAATCTTCTCATCCAGATCATGGATAAAGATATTAAACAGGACTGGCTCCAATACTGAGCCCTGGGGAACCCCACTAGTGACCAGCCACCAGCTGGATGTAGCAGCATTCTGCCCGGCCGTGCAGCCGGTTTTTATCCAGCGAACAGTGCACCTGTCCAAGTCACGAGCAGCTGGTTTCTCCAGGAGAATGCTCTGGGACATGGTGTGAAAGTTTTTACAAAATTCTAGGTAGACAATGTTCACATGTTTAGCTTTGTCCAGCTGCTCAGTTTGATTGGATTTTTTCATTCAGCTTTCCTTATCTAGCACAGCATTGTAGATAACAAATTTAACACGATGCAGTGGTGATAAAGCTGTTCAGCAGCCCAGCCTCGTGCTGTTGCTTTCATTATATAAACTTAATCAGTTCTTTATACATTGTAATATGTCTTCTCTTAAAGATTAGCTGCAGTTGTGTGCCTTTTGTATTCTTGCTTAGTTGAATATTTGCATATGTGAAGTGTGCTTTCAAGTTCTCCTTTTTTGCCTGAAGTGGTTGTAGTGCTGCTGGTTGTCTTTAAACATTACGCTTGGGCATTTCTCAACTTGTGCATCCTGTTATATATCCCAAGCTAGATAGCAACTGCATTTCACTCTGTCTTCTGCTTATAGCTTGCATGACACCTTTTCATTGGTTCTATGATTCTCTACTTGATTATCAAAACTATAATAATTGCTTTCAGCCCTTCGTTAGGATTACCTTCTCCTAGGTTAGATAACCCCTTAATTTATGAAGATGGTATGCAGATTGAGAAGAACTATTATGGGAGGATGGAAATTGATGCAAACATCTGTAATGCTCATTTTTCCCCTAACCCCCAAATGAAATTCTGCTTACCTGGTTCTGTGTAATGAGTAGCTGTTACCTGCTGTTCACCTGTGAGAGCTATCAAGCTTAAATTCTAAAATCTGAAGCATACAACAGAATGAAATACACTGCAAACCCAAACCAAGAATCACACTTTAGCAACTTGAAAGTATACCTAAGATGTTTCATTGTCAGAATTTCACATATTTGCATTTAATTGAGATCTTAGTAAGGAACATGATGTTAGAGTCCATACTTCAGTATCTTATATAGTTACCTTATCATTTTTCTGACATTATTTTGTTACAATGTGGTGCAGTCTGAATAAACGAGATCCCAATGTTCCTATAGCAACAGAATGCTACCATTTGAGAAACTGCTTCATTGCAGCAAATATATCCATAACTCTGCTAATAACCTGAGGATTTTAAAACAGTAAATTTAGAAATGAGGATTCTGTTTCATATTTCTGCAGGTAAAATTTGGTTTTAAAATTAAACCTTATAAATATCTTACCTGAAGCTCTACACCACCTTCCAGCATAGGAAGAGTTTCTGAATTTGTAAAAATAATAAATATATATATTCTATGAATATTCCAGCTGTATAAGCCAAGGTACTGGTAGGATTTTCTGTAAGAATTAATGGGTGTTGAGGCATGAAGGTAGAGTGGTGATTTTATCAGCTTTCAGTTTCCGTTTAGCGCAAGCTAGTTTTTTTAGGCTAAGTAAAAACATGTCATCTAAATTGGTTATTTTGACCCAACATAATGACCTGATCTGTAAGAGCTTTATTTATTTCTAAATTTTCCTTCTGTATAGTGTAGGTGATACAAGACAATCTAGAAGTGTCAGCTTTATAGCTCTGAAGATCTACATGTTTGGAAAATTTATTTCAGTTGCATTTTTATAATAAGGCAATAGAAAGATAATGTTTCCATTAAAGTGATCAGCTATGCATAGAGAAATAGGATAGGAAGATGTATGAAAATACATTTAGAGAAATCGTATTTTCTTGAGCATATATAACTTACACTATTTGGATAATTCTGGAAGTCTAGTGGTATTAATACCAATTTTACATACCTATTCCTAGAAAAGATGTCTTGTCTGGGAGGTCTGTCAACCCACTGTTAAGATGCAGCTTTATATTAACCCTAAGCTCTTTAAGTACGTGGAGTGCTCTTAGAGAAGAATTAATTAGAACTTTAATTAACGTATAACTTTCAGAGTTATTTTGCATTCCTCTTAATAAAAGTATTCTGTTACAGTGAACAAGAACAAAGGCACTCTCTTCTCTCCCCCTCCTCTGGGACAGTGTGCCTTCATGCTTCAGGACATTAATATTTCAGTAGTTACACTGGATAAAAATTGAACAATGGATGAAACCTAATTATTTTTCTTAGGCCTGTGATATGATCTTATCCAGATTCATTTGCTTATATTCTGTTCTAGTGAGTTTCATTATAAGTCACACTTTCCTGCCTGAAAGATTTCCTTTAAATCTTGTACTCAGAAAAAAAAGGATCAAATATTTTGTCTCCTCTTTAAACTCCTTCTATGTTGTGTAACCACGACCACCAAAATTATTGAAAGAAAAGGAATGAAAATCATGTCTCTTAGCCACCTCTGCTCCCTCACTTCCCAGCTGTTCTTGCTTATTTTCTTTCTCATTTCTTTCCTGTGTTTTGTACAGATATCATCATCTGATGCTGCTCAGCCTTTGGCATCCTCTCCTTCTCTGCAAGCTGCTGCTGAGAAGAGCAAAGCAGAGGTATATTGGTTTGGGTGTAACTCTTATCAGGTTACAGCTTTGCGCAAATGTTTACATTTCTATAGGATAATTTCACTGAGGTAACTTGAGAATTTGAATTGCTGATAATACTTTACACATTTAAAATATTTCTCTCCATTTTTCTTGGAATAGCTAAATGAAAAGAACCAAAACAGCCGGACAAAGCATATGTGTGATTGTTACCTCTTGATGTTTCTGTGTCAAAATTTTGGTTCTGCTCTGGTTTAGTGTCACAAAACTGTGGAAAAACCATTTCATTCCCAGCTAATGGGTATGAGTGACATTGTCGTGTCTCCTCAGGCATAATTCTTGATATCTTTTTTTTGTATTACTTGCTTGTTTCAGAATCTAAATTATCAGTATTGTTCCAGCCATTTAGTTTGTTCTCCTTGGAGATAAATGTAGAATTAATTTGGCTCATACTTCTAGCTGGGATATGTATATATGCTGATGTTACATTAACTGTTTAGAAGGGCCTTTGAAAAACTTAACACACAATTAGTAGGTGAGGCATCATTTGTGTCAGCTTTCAGTAACTGTCACAATTTGCAACAATAATGAAATATATTTTTTAGACTGGGAATGCTCTTTCAGATACTTCACTCTAAATTGAGATTCTATACAGAATATTAAATAATTTATGATCTGATCTTGTCACATTTTTTCCTTCTAAATACAGAATATATGGACCGACATTATAAATTATTTTAGTTGAACTATATTTAAACATTAAGTAAAGTTTAAATGACAGGGTCATGGACTAGACCACAAGCCTCGTTGAATTTGACGTGTTTTTTACGTTGTAGCAGGAGTAGCAGCAGCCACTTGGAATGAAACTTACCTTCACTTTCTTAGCCACCTCTATTTATGCATTCTCATTTGAAAGTTCCTCTGTGTAACAGTATGCCATGTTGATAGAAATGAAACTTGGGAAAAAACAGAATAATTTTTTGCTTAGAATTTAAGAGCAATATGAAGCCAATTTCATTTTATTATCTTCACAGTGCTTTTTGACTGCTTTTGCAAGTAATGAAACACTTGAGTTGAAGTTCTGGCATCAATACAGCATCTGAGAAATGTTTTTATTTTGTCTGAATTCATTTTTATCTAATGGAGCTGAGGCAGAAAGCTTGCATATTGAAATTGAGAAGCGTGAAGATGAAGGACTTCTGGGTTTTCAAGTGCATGGTGAAAATTAAATGAATAAAAATAAACTCACTGGGAATCAAGAGAGTTCCTGTGGGCTCTGTGAAGTGTGGAGGCAGAAACACTGGAGAACAGTTTATTTTAAGTCTCCATGTATTCACTGTGAAGCTTTCAGGGTTTTGTTAAGGACAACAAGAGGCATGTATTTGTATTTGATCACCTTTATGGAGTGTTTGCCATATGAAACTTTCTGCAAACCCTCCTTGATCTTGAAGTCTTGAAGATCAAAAGTTTCCAGATACTTTTTCCTCCAGAAGCAAGGTTTCTTTAACAAAACATATTTTAAAAAAACATTGGAGTCAAAATGGACATCCTGAAGATGATTGTATGCAAAAACTTAAACTCTGCTTTCACTGAAACATACTCAAGCAAATTTAAGGTAGTCTATTTGAAAAGTAAGTGTATTGTCATGGCACTTCCTTTCCTGGGAGGAAAGGAAACAAAATCATAGAAGGGACCTTAAAGGCCATCTAGTTCCAACCCCCCTGCCTTGGTCAGGGACACCTTCCACTAGACCAGATTGCTCACAACCCCATCCAACCTGGTCTTGAACATTTCCAGGGATGGGGCATCCACAATTTCTCTGGGCAGCTTGTTCCAGTGCCTCACCACCCTCACAGGAAAGAATTTCTTTCTAATATCGAAACTAAACCTACTATGATTCAGTTTAAAGCCATTCCCCTTTGTCCTGTCCCAGTAGAGTCCCTACCCATCTTTCCTGTAGCCACCCTCTATGTATCAGAAGACTATAAGGTGTTCCTGGAGTCTTCTTTCTTCTTCAGGCTGGACAGCCCCAACTCTCTCAGCTCATCTTCATAGGAGAGGTATTCCAGCCCACAGTCATCTTAGTGACACTTCTCTTGACTACTTGCTTCAGCAGATCCATGTTTTTCTGATTTTTGGGGGCCCCAGAGCTGGATACCAGAGGAAGGGTCTTAAGACAGCTGAGTACAAGGGGTAGAATCACCTTCCTTGACCTGCTGGTCACACGTCTTTTGATGCAGTTGTCTAAAATGTAGAGAGGTTCCTACAGGAGAAGAGATTAGGTTTATTTAAATTATTCAATTTATGAAGGTTGGAGTGGGAAGTGGGGACGGAGAATGAAAGACTTTTGGAAAAGTTACTGCTTTGACAGTATATGTGCATGTATATTAGAATGCAGGTTGGTACTAGGGTCAGTGAAACAGTAATGGAAGAAAGGCTAAGCTTCATTGAAAGACATGGTTATGCATTTGTAATCCTAGTTCAAAAAACCTACAAGTCACAGGCTATTACATGACTTCAAAATAAAGCACTGCCCTATACTTGTCCCAGTCATACAGACTTCTCTTGAACACCTTGCACTGCCACAGGTGAGATGCAGTTTAGACAGGGCCTCTGTTTTGGAATACTATGTTCATTTTTGTGTTCCTAATGTTCACTAAAATCTAAGTTGGTCTCTGTTTGTTTTTGTCAAAACAGGCATTCTAAATTCCCCTGCTGCAGTTTCATGACTGTGGTCATTGCTTTCTGTTGCTTGTAAGCAGGTGCTTGGTCTGATAGTCTGATTTTCCTGCAACTGAGTGTTCAGGTTAATGCCCGATGAAATAATTCACAAGGTTTAGTGGAACTTGAGTAACCTCAATCCATCCGGTAAATTCGGTGAAAGTTTTGAAAACTGATTATTGGAAGTTGTGAAGAATATGTTACTTGGGTCACTCTGTGCCTGGTCCCCCAGCAAAAAAAACCCCAATTCATCTTAGTGTTAGAACTATATGAAGTAAATACCATGTTATAAAGATTTAAAAATTATATATATTGGATGTTAAAAAAAAAACAAACAAAAAAACCAATGCTTATTGACACAAACTATAACCTAGTAAGCTATTTTATTTTTAATATTGGAGCTGCATAGACAGTTATCTAACCTCTCAGCCTTCCTCCTAATGTTAGGAAACTTGCTAAACAATAGCATTTTGTGAAACAAAGCTGTTTCAAAGCTTTGAACAAAGGGATACAAGTCTAATGACTAAAGAACATTTAGGAGTTACTATGAGGTAAGCCCTTGTGTCAATCCATTTTAATGTTCAAATATACTCAATAGTACTACACTGTAGCTGAACAAGGTAAATGCAGACGGATTACTGGTCTAAACTACTAACACTTTGTCAAAACAATTACTGGCCTAAAAAGTGCATATCTTCTGCATGTTATTCCTTAATGAATATTTTATGCTTTAATTCAATCAGACTAAGTCTGCAATATTGGCCCATTTATTCATTTAAAACCAAAATGGAGAAACGTCTGTAATGTCATTATGATGCATTCAGAGTAAAGGCATCTTTTATATTTTCACTTTCTGGAACAACTTAATGTCTTATGACTCAGGTGGTCTGTCATGGGACCTAAGGCAACTTTTTACATTCAGAAGTGTTGTTTAAGACACGTAGATTAGCTTTTAAAAATTAGTAACTTTCTGCAGAAAGCTGTGTGCAAATTACGTTACTGTAGTACTTTGGTCAAGGTAACTGACATCTGCCCTGATGAGAGAGGTTATCACAGTTAATGGAAGTACTTATAGAGATGGGTTTTCTCTTCAGCTCTGCACAGTTCAGGAGAAGCAACACTGGTTGGTTTTTTATTTCTGTCTGCCTAGAAGCAGAAATGCAGATGACTAGGTGAAATAGTGCATTTCTTGAATTCTCAAAGTTGCAGTATTTTTAGTACTACTATCTGAGCAAAATGAGCTTCACTTCTGGAAGCAGAGCAGATAGAGGCATAAGCTCTGATTTAAAAAGGAATAACTGAAGATATCTGTTTATATTCTATATGGCTGTAGACTTTCAATATGTTTGCAAATTACGGGTACTAGCAAAATGCTTTTTCTTTTTGCAGAAGGAAAAAGAAAAAAAGAAAGAAGAGAAAAAGAGAGAGAGAGAATCAGAAAAACCATCAAAACAGTTAACAGCTGAAAAGGTAAGAAGAGTTTATTTTCTACAGTTATTTAAAAATTGCACATAGTATTAGACATATACAGAGATTTGGGGGGAAAATTAATATGTATTTATATATATACACACGTGTGTGTATATGAATAATCTGGTTAATCCACATGAATCATTTACTTGTGCTGTTGCTTGCATACAAAGATTGGTTGACCATGTGAAGAGGAATGCGTTTAGGTAAGACGGGAATTAAAAGTTAAGTTTTGTTAAGATTTAAGCTCAGACTAAAAACCTAATTAAGGTTTTAACTTGTACCATTGCTATTCTTGCAATTTTCAGTTTTATTGAGTCCTGTATTATCATCTAATACTGTCTTTCATAAGTGAATCCATTTGAAACATCATCGTATAATTTATAGAATTTAAGTTAAAACTCTAGGTAACTTGAAAATACGCAACTAGATCATGTCACAAAATGTGACAGGCAAACCATTTAAGGTGCTTCTTTATACAACTATGCTAAAGCATAATGAGCAGCCTTAGCAACATAGGTACAATTAAGATTTCAGGTACACTTCTGTATAGAGTTAATATTAAACAAAAATGAAATGGGTAATTTAAGTACTAGATAGAATAATTTATTTTACTACATGTGTCCTCTCTCAGATTATGTGAATCCACTAGTATGTTCTGGTCTGCAGAATGCATTGGAGTCTCCATCTGTCAGTTTATTCCCCAACAGTGCAGTGTTACAATTATGAAAAATGTTGTATATTCATAGACTGTGATTGCAGATGTATTTCTAATTCAGTTTTCAAATAGAGTTTTTTTCATTTTGCATAACAAAGCAAGATACAAAAATATATACATGCTTCGGGGGGGAAAAGCCCTTACCCAATACAAATATCATTTTTCTGAAATTAGAAAGCAGTTTTGGACTAAGTTAATGCAGAAGCCAATTTTGTTATGATAATGTGTGTAGCTTCACTGAGATAGTGGAAAAGGATATCCTTATTCATATGGCAAGAGGTTAAAGCAAGTTTATGGGTGACAATAAAAACATTAGAGTTGTTGATTATTGACGTTTTACAAGGGCATCCAGCCAAGTTAAATGTTTTATTCTGGTCCTTAAAACAATATACTTTAGTTATAAAGGCTAAAAACTTTTCTGTGGTTTGGATATCTGAACTTCCTAGAGCCCAAAGGTCTACTTTTGGTCTGGGAGAGAGACAGTTTCCCTTTGCAAGGATGCCTGAACCTTGTTACGTGGCTGGTTAGGTGAGCAGAAAGGACAACCGAGTGTAGTTACAGCTGAGGAATTATCCTAATACTTGAAATAAAAACCAATTGAAATACCACTTGTCAGATTTATATTTGAAAAGTCATTAGATTACCAGTTAATGATTAAGCAAATAAAAAGAAGTATTTTGATTTTAACTACTTTTACTAGAAAATGTGGAAATTGGGAAATATATCTGTACTAGGTAATAGTGCTGTTGTAGCAGCTGCAAAATGTTTGAAATACTTCAGCGTATTTTATTTCATTATTAATGTGTCATCACTGATTGCTCAAATGGAACTCATCTGTGTGTCATCTTTTTAATTTAAGAGATTCTTCAAGCTTGGGATTTTCAGAGCTTTTAAAGATCACTCATTCAAAATAAACTGCTTTTAGACACAGCCTATAAACTTGATATATTTTAAAGTTGCAGTTGCTTTCTTAAATCTAAAAGAAAGAGACCTGTATCAAATACTTGTTTCTGTTGGAAAGTGCTGGTGAAATAGAGAACCAGAAGGTTTTATTTTTCTATATGAAATAATAAATTGCTGCTGCTGTGGTGTGATTCTACTTTAGGGAGCTGATAAACATTAGTATTTCACTAAGTTATGTACTTCTCATCCCGGTAGAGACTGCCTGTAGACTATTTTATATAGTGTGTGTTGAATCAGGAGAGGAGTGCAGGCATTTTGACCATAGTGTCATGTTTTCAGCAACCACATCAAGCAGTAGATGGTTATTTTTCCCAGTTTTCACCTTCCTGGAGGAGGAAACAGAATATGAGAATTCTTTGGACACTTCATATGTAATGTCACTGGTCACCTTTACTGCAGGCATGGTTTATCTCCAGTCTGGACATTCCAGGCTTGGGAAGTCAATCAGTTAAAAATACATGAGCAAGGAGTTGGCAGTTCTACCACAATTTTGAGACTTCTTTTATGTTAAGTTAGTTGAAGCAGTGTTTTAACTGTCCTGTGGAAGAATCAATAAAGATGGAAAAAATTACAGGTCTTAAACTGGTAGAAGGTTGAATCTAGGGAAGACTTCAGATCTCTTTGCAAGTGTCGTGTACTCCTACCAGTCTTAAGTTCATAGTGACTTCAGTTTTATCTTCCGAGTTTAAATTTCTTAGCTTTTTAAACAAGAATGTGCTTCCTAAAAATTTAAAATGTTCACATTCAATTCACATGTTTTGATCTCTGCTTCATAGAACTGACTAATCTGCTCCTACATCTGTGTAAGAGTCTTTCTGCCATGACTAACTGATCTTTAGCTAGTCTAATATGATTTCTGTTGCATTTTCAAATATCGCTAAAAGCTTGTAGCATTGATTTAATAAACTTTTGATCCCAATTGTGAAGTAAAAGATACTTTATTGATTATCATGCTATGATAAATAAGAACAGAAAATCATCTTTTAGCTGATTTAACAATTGTGAGTTTTCTTACGAAATGGCTTTTCAGTAAAGAAACCTCGTGCTTAAAGTGAGTTTTGTGGGAAATATTTTTTATGAGCGTTTGAACTGGATAAACAAGAGCTGCAAGAAGTGAACTGAGGATGACTTCACAAGTGATCAAATGGTATAAGGAATAACACTTTATTTAGTAAAGGCACTTGCATTGCTCCATTTAGAACAGAGAACTTGATTTGAGCTGTATGAATGACTTTTTGAGTTTCAGAGCAACTAGGACAGTTCTGGTTTTTTTCAAGACACCTGTTTATGTCCTCGTGCAATACAAATGCAAATGGAAAGGCCTAACTGGCAATAACGTCTTGAGGCTCTGGTGAAAAATTCATACGCTTAAATGTTCAGATTTTTGTAGTACTAAACTCTTTATGTAGCCTAATTTTTAAATTAAGAAAACCTGGTCTACAACAATGCTAGCAATCCAGAATTAACCAGAAGTTATTTGGAGAACTGTCCATGAAAACCTTGGTAAGTGTTTCTGATATCCTAAATTAGAAGGTTCGGCTAAGTCCATGACACTGAATGCTTTGGCAGGGTTTGAGTTCAGCACTGTGTAGTTTTCTCTGGTGCTTGTTTTATGGATTTCAAATGAGTTGAATACTTTCATGAAAATATTGTGATGTTTTCACTGTAAAATACTGCATTGTTGAGGACAATAGTTACTGCGAAACCACATCTAATTTCTTCAAAGTAAACCCTTTTAAGAGAAGATTGTGTTGTACTGGAACAGTAAACTTAAATGGCTAGGATGTAAAGAACAAACTATTCTTTTTCCCACAAACTACTTGTGCATTTGCAAACTAATATTGACATTCAAAGTTAAGACTTTTTTCATTCTGCTGAACATATCAGGATGATAAATGTTTCTGAAGGACTGCAGCAGTTACACTTGATTAACTGCAGTACAATATGACACTGTGAGTTTAGTTTGTTTTATTTGTTACATTTTGAGTTTGAAACTGGCTCTTGTTTTTGTGTAGAGTTATTTCAAGTGACAGGAATGGGTCAGTTGGAAGTTATCTTTCAAGAGTGGTATATCAAATGCCGTTTTTCTTCCCCAAAATGGAGACTAAATTGGCAGCTTAAACTCAGCAGTAACAGTGAGCTGCTCAGCTGGTACCAGCCAGCACCAGATGGCCTGCATTACAGAGGTACAGACATCAGTTTATTTGCATGTAAAAGGTACTGGAGAACTCCTCAAATAAAAGGAGGGGCCAATCATATTAGCACCTTTTCCCCTTCCTGTAGGAAAAACAATGTGACAAATAGGAAGAACTTAATGTAACTTGTTAGGATGGTGTGTTTGTTTTTCCCTAAAGACCAGCTAAAACTCCCACAGAAATTAACCTGCCTGGAAAAGTGAGGCAAGAGGAACTATCAGTCTCCATTAGTTCTCTGTGATGTTTTTTACTTACCCAAAGTATTCCAAATCATCATTCTAGTAGTTTTGTACAAGGATAAATGCATTGGAGCAAATAATGCACTAATATTCTACTCTTCTTTAAAACTGAGTAGCATGGTGAGGATTGGTGGAAGAGTGAAAGCCCTCAGAGTTTTTGGTGTCCACTTAAGCACCAGTTTGGTGGAAGTGATGTGTTTTGGTATTTATTTTTAAGTCGTAGAAATAAGTTGACTCACAAATACTGACCTGAATGATAATTTAAATGCAGAATTACGTTATAAATATTCTAAATGTTTTCTTTATTTCGATACTGTATTGATGATACATTTGCTAAATCAGTTGAACAACTTGAAACATTGATAACATTTCCCTAACCTTCAAAGCATTATTTGCCTTTCTGAATGGTTTAATTTTAAAGTGTTTTTTCTTTTCAATTTTTATATAAAATGTAATATAACTTTAAATTATGATATATAAGCAATCATATTTATCACAGGAACAGAAAAATGTTTTGGCCTCTGGTTGAATACATAGTCTTATTTGTACTCTTAGTCTTTGTTTTCACAAATTCAGACTAAGTAGATATGAGTTAAAGCTCAGGATTTAGGAGTATGTGATAAAAAATAGGACAACCTGTTTCCCTTCCCCCTATCCCTGCAAAGGGTGAAGGATTTTAAGGCTTCTTCTTCTCTCAGTCTGCATTTTACAGACTATGGACCTGTCCCAGCCTGGTTTTACATTTCTAATTGTACCTTTTCAGTCTTGCAGAAGAGATCAGATTATTTTTGGTTCTTTGGTTGTTTTTAATGCTAATCTGGAGAAAGGCAAATCAAATTAGATTCTTCCCAAAACTGTGCTGTTCGTTCTTTCACAGGTAACAAAGGACTCCTTATATTTGAGGATTGCTTTGAAAAATAGTCTTACTTAATGAAATTAATCTGTCATGGCTCTTATTACATGTTGGAAGTTGCAGACAAAGAAATTAAGAAACAGATATTGCAGGTAGAAGCAATGAAAGAGAACTCTTTTTTGTCAGGAAAAAAAAGAAAGGGTTTTGTCTTTTTAGTGTTGGAGAAGGAGTCAATGTTCAGGAAGAGTGCATCTTTGCTGTTACTGTTTGAGTCTCTCAACTCTGGTCTACAGCAGAATAGTATTTTAATATGGGGTTTCTTTTAATTCTATGCAAATAGAATCTAAAAACTATGAGAACAAGCTTAAGTGTGGGTTGCTTTGGTTAAATTTTCCTTTGTTTAACTTCCCAAACTCTTTTTTACAAAAAACTGTTGTTAAGTGTGCTTAGTTTTAATTGATCCTCAGATACATTTTTGCTCCATGCATGTTCAAAACATAATACTGCCTTGGGTTTCCAGCTGATAGTAGTTATTAACAGGTAGCATTTTCAGCTCATGCTAAGCTTCACCTTTTTTCTTGGTGATTTTGAGAAAATTAGGTAAGCAACGTTACATATGCTTACTTGTAACTTGCACAAAATAAAGTGGGCACATTTAAGCAGGCATGAACTAAATCAACCTTATTCATGGCTGGATGCTGTCTTTAGAAAAAAACACCTGTATGACCAAGACTTAGTCATTCTGAAACATTTGAAACCACAGGAGCATTCATGAAGTTTTATAAAAATTATAGTACGAGTTAGGAGATTGTGTACAATCAATCAAACGTGAAGGAACAAAATACATGACACTTTTACTGAAGTGGTACTGATACATGGAACTGACTGTAAAGAAGGACAAGGATTGGATGAGATGAAGTTAATAAGAGGAAGAATACTTTAATTTAAATAATGTCACTCAAAATAATAATCTTATCTTGTTTTGAATAATAGGCTTCCTTTGTTTTCCTAAAATAATGCAAGTACTGGAGCATAAGCAAAGCAATCAAGTGTCTTTGTGTACTCTGTTTCATTTTATTGTGCTTAAGCTAGAAAGTCCTTAATCTCAACAGTGTGTGACCATCAAGATAGGGCAGTGGGGTTGTGGGAGGCCCTGTCAGATGTGCACATCTTACTGAAGAGTAAAGATATTGACTTATTTTTCATAAAAATTATTTTAGATGTCACCGATAACATTAAATTTCCATCATTAACTTAAACTTTAAATTGTTTAAAAAATAATGCCCCAAGAGATTTCAACAATATTACAGTCTCGTGCAGTTTTAGTGTTTTCTGGTTTTAATTATAGTTGATGTAGGTATTGATTGTATGCCTTTTTGCTAAAAGGTATAAGAATATTTCTTTGGACTGTTTAATTTATTATGTTTTAATACTTGCTCATGGCACTAAAACAGTTGCACAGAGAAGTTTTTGACTCTGGCATACATCCTGTTGCACAATTATGTCTTCACAAAATTAACTCGAGGGTATTTGGAAGACAGCACTGTAGCTGTGGTAGAGATAAAAGCAAAAGAAGATAGAACCAGGATCTGTTAATGAAATTTCAAGTGGACAAGTTTCTCACTCTAGATAATTTTGTAAGATCATAAGTATGAAGCAGAATTAAGTTACCAGTTACCTAGCTGCTCAAGTAACTAGCATCTCTTTATTGCTAAATTCCTTTCATATATCCATCAGAACTGTTAACCCATCTGCAATCAATTGCCTCTTGGCTCTGTTGAAAAAATAATTGCAATTGGATGAACTTGTCTTTCAGTTTTACTTGAACTTTTTCCTTTATAAAATTGGTACTTGCGGCTAGAAGAAAATGAGGGTAGTTCTGATGTTGGTCCCTGGGCATGTCAGTGTACTGTTGAAAAAATAAATCCATCCCGTCTCTCTGCTCAGCAACTATTGTCTCTCTCAACTTGAGGATATTTTATTTCATGTCAGAGGAAGATGCTGCAGGCTTGTCTGTTAGGCAGAGGGTGTATTTGACACTGTGTAGTAACATGGGTAACTTCTGATCAAGGTAATAAACAGATTTTTTGTCTTATGTACTTAAGCCTCAGTTTATACTGTAAGTAGATATCAACATGTCTTTTTCTTTGGTTTAAACACAGATTATTTTAGTGGTAAACAAAACAGGGTGGGTTGAATTTTAGCATAAATGTTGAAATGGATGACTGAACAAACAAATCAGAGGCCTTGTAATATCACTTTGAAGGACCAGTTGTAAAATTTCAAAATCTTTGAAGCTGTGAATCTAAAAAGTTTCAGCAATCCTTAAATTTTTTAAGGATGATTTAAATATTAACTTTCGAAATATCTAGAAATTTCATATAGATTCATATTACTTAAACTGGAGGATTGAAAGCAGAAAGAAGCTTGACTCATCTTCAGTAGAGATGTAGGCTGCTAGACTGGATTGTGGCTACAGTGCTTCTCGATAGTTGATGTTAAAAATTATGATACAGAGGGTGAAGACAAAGAAAATAGAGCTTACCTGAGTAAAGACAAATCCATTTTGGTATTGTATATGATAGGTTAAAGTGACTTGGCTTTTAAAGCAATTGTTTCAAAGTGATTAACTTTGAAATGAGAACAAAATTAAAGAAAAATAAACCTGACTGGCAGAAGCAATTTATACAACTAATGATGCATAAGTATTTAATAAACATTTCTTCTTCTCACTAAATTCTGCATTTGTGAAACAGAATTATGTATTTCTATGTGAGGATGATAAAGTACTTGTCAACCCTCTCCTAACTTTCATAGCAGTTAAAGAAAGCAACAAACTGATACATCATCATGGCTGGGCTTTGCAAATGAAGATTTGGGAAGGGCTCTACCCACGTTTGTTGCAAGCAAGAAAAATTAACCTATGGGGCTATTTCAATCTGATTAGTTGTTAGTGACAGGATTGAATTTCCATAGAGCTAATTGAGAGCCTTCTTTAAATGCACCTCTAGAGATATATACCTCTAGTATGCTTAGACTTCATGAAGTGTTTGTATTATACTGCTTGCTATAATGATAGAAAAGATGCTAGTGCAAGGTATTAGTCCAACACTCTGTGAAACAGAACTATGTTACAAAAAGTCCTAACGCAGAGGCTGTTTATATGAAACAGTATTCAGTATGATGCTGTAAGACTGTGACTAAAACAAAGACTATAAGAATCAGAGGAAAAGCAATAGGGAGGAGCAGAGGAGTAGACTAATGACTGAAAACAGAACACAGTGATCTGCTTCTGCTAGTCCATTGAAGGAAAGTGGTGAGGTGAGTCAAGGAAAGAGATTCTCTCCCAGGAACCCTAGGCAAATAAAGGTTGATTGCATAGCAGGTTATAGGACTTCCTGTGAAATGCAGAGAGAAAAGAATTTGGGGATGGGGCAGATAATATTGCATGAATCTTATATAATGGGATGTTTAGGTGGCAGAGACCAAAAGCAGGGGAATAGAGGAATCAAGGTGGATTGGGGTATAGGAAGCATGAGGAAGCAGGGGCGAGGGGAATACAAAGGGGCAGTCACATACATGCAGGTTGCTGGGCAGTATGCTTGTGAGTCCTGCTGATCACCACAGGCTGTTGTGTATATGTGCCAAATTCTGTTTGCAACCGTATTGTGAGTGACTGCACTCTCTCTTCTGTGTCTGTATGTAAACACTAACAAAATTCAAGTTGAACTACCAGATAAATAGGATAAGAAACTGATGTCGACCACTGGAAAGAGACTGCAAGTCTTAGGAATCTCAAGGTCAGCAGCTGTAGAAACTGGCATCTAGAAGCCAGCTGTTGCAAAGACAGCATGTCTTAACACCGGCTCCTGGAAACAAACATTCTGTGATCATGCACATTGTGTAACAAGTAGCAAATTTCTTGCTGGACTAGCCAGTGAGTGAGATATAAGCACCAGGAAAGATCCAAGGTGTGAGCTGGTTGCTAGCTAAGGGTAGAGGTCTTGATATTGGATGAATATAGGATATAATATATTCTGTATCCTATATTCATCCAGTATATATATATATTGGATCCTATATGTATCCTGGGCTTCCTATATTGTATGATATATGATATAGAAGGCTCATGGGGGGAACCTTATTGCCCTCCCTGAAAGGCGGTTTTAGTGAGGTGAGGACCAGCCTCTTCTGCCATGCCTGCAGTGAGAGGACAGGAGGAAATGGCCTGAATCTAAGAGCGGAGATTCAGATTAGATGTTAGAAAAAATTTTTTCCTTGTTAGTGTGGTCAGGCATTGGAATAGGTTGCCCAGGGAGGTAGTGGAGTCACCATCCCTGGAGGTGTTCAAAAAGCATCTGAATCTGGTGCTGGCTGATGTGGCTTAGTGGTTTAGGGTTTACAGTTGTAGTACTGTAGTGGACAGTTGGAAGAGACCTTTAAGATTATCAAGTCCAACCTTGATGATTCTGTGATTCTAAGTCTCACTCAAAAAACATTTTTCAGCAAAAAAAGATGCTTTTGTTATAGTTAAGGAACAGACTGCAAAGCACACCTTCATGAATAGGGATGGAAAAGATTTCGTGGATTGGATTGATTTTTCACTATGAACTCAGTCATTTACCATGCATGAATCAGCTCATTCTTGTCTGGAAATACATGAAGAAGGAATTATAAATACATGCCCTGTACTACTTGAAAGGTTTTTAGAGGGAAAGTTATAAAAGAAAACAGTTAAATAAGGAACTGGAACTAATATAGCTGCATTATTGTAATCTTGCCTAGGCTAATGAGCACGATAGAAGGCAAGGAGAAATATGTAAGCTGAGTTCATACAACCATAATATGTGATTCAAAAACTGTAGGTGTATTTAAAATAGCTTATAAAAATACAAACTGTGTTTATTGCATTTCACAGTTTGCAGACTGAGATGCATTAAAACACTTCGACCCTAATCTGATTTATAGATCTCATAATGGGACAGTGGATTAGCTTTAAGATGGATCTGTTTAGATTTTCTGCTTCATAGTAATTTCTACTTAAATATTTAAACCCCAGGTTTTATTGGATTAAAAGTAGAACTCTTGCTTTTTATCTAAATCAAATTCCATGACAAGATAATACAAAATAGGAAAAGGGTTGATAAACAGCTTTTTCTCTGCCTTTTGTGTCCTTGTAAACAGGTCCTTGCTTCTGGGCTCAAATGCAGTAATTTCAAAGATTTAGAGCTGCAGCAAACTCTTCTCAAGTCCTTGCCCCCAGAATCCCTGAAAAACTTGGTTACCTCTGCACTCAGTGTGCCTCTCCTGCTCTGCAGTCTTGCCAGCTCTAGATTGGCTTCAGGTTCCTATTTCTTGTTGTGACCATTACCTACCGGTCATCTTGCAATCTTTTGCTTTTTTCCAAGTATCAAGCAGGAAAAAGAGCTTTCTCTCTTTTTTTCAGACCCTGTTCTGAACTTGTCAGCTTCAAGAACCTAATATACTGGAAACAGAATGCACAGAACTAGTATTTCAAATGTGGTGGTTATTGTATTGATTTAATACATGAATATAAGAATTTAAAGAGATTTATCTTTGATATTTTGCTGTAGTCTCAGCAGTAAGTATAAAAAGACAGCCAACTTCATTTTAGGAAATTATACTTCTATGTGGTTCATACCTTGTTTTGAGCAAGGTAAAAGGGCCTTTGAGGTTGTCTGATGCATTAGAAAGGAACTAAACCGATCCAGCTAAGTGTAAGACGTGAAAGGTGTTAAGCCTTCTTGGAATACATTGACTAAAGTAAATGAGATCTGAGCCAATGTTTTAAATTCAGTTAAAATACAATGTTAGTACTGCACGGTCAATAAGTAATAACAAAGGAATAGTCTTAATCCATTTCCATAGAAATTATTAGCATATTAGCCTAGACCCAGATAAAATCATATTAATGGAATAAGATTATGGTGCAGGGTCTGTTAGCTCTGCCGTGAAGTTTTTAATTCAAGTGACTAAAGATACAACACATTTTACATAATCTTGTTCAAGTACCTTGCTTTAACTGTGAAAATCTAATGAAATCCAGATACCCGGGTTTTTAAAATGAAGGTGTGAATCAAGGACCACTTTAAAAAGTTTGCCTTTGAGAGTTTGTTTTGTCTGAAGAACCTTCATGTGCACAGAATCATATTTACAACAATTTGGTTTTTTTGGTTTGCTTGATGTAAATGCCTTAAATTGGCTTATGCAAGTCAGTGTGAGTAGTTCAGCGTCTATGAGTGACTGGAATAATTGCAATACTTAAATAATAAACTTACATTTCCCCCTCAGGTTGGCAGTTTGTTTGGTTTGTGGTAATTCTAGTTTTATAAATGAGAATGGCAGCTTTTTTGTCGTTGTTGTTGACCTGCAGATTTTTCTCTTGATTAGAAATGAACAGAGTTTGTTTGCAGAGTCACTGTAGTCTGTACATAATGATAACACTGTAACATAACTTGTGTTTCAATATAGTATACCTGTTTTCTGGCTTTTTGCTAGTTCAGCAAAATAGGAGTTCATCACTTGCTAAAATTATCCTGAGTTTTGAAGAGTTAGTCTGATTTCTAAGTTTCTTCTTCATCAGTTTCAAGTCTGAAGAAAAAATCTTATGATATGGTATCTTATAGGAGGGTAAACAGAATAACACATTTCATCTTTAATATAATTTAAATATTATGAAAATATTATGTTTTACTTATATGCATGTCAGGTATGAAAGCTGTAAAAACATTCTTTAAAAATTCTAGGATGCCTACATGAGTAATGCTGTAAATAGATATGGACTAAACTTTGGATAGCATAAATATATGAGCTGTCAGAAAAATCATATCTACAAACCTATTGCAAGCTTATAGTCAATTACTTGTATTATTTTCTCGTATGGCAATTCTCAAATGTTTATGCTCTCTTGCAAGTTTTACTGCCAGCAGGTAATGAAGAGGGAAGGAATCCAATTGCTTTATGCACAAGGCATACTATTCTTACTTAATAAGAGGAAAGGAACGCTTTCGTTCAGTAACCATAGAGGCGTATATGAGCTCTAATGAGTAAACTGGAAATTGCTTTTAAGTGCTTTTCACAAAATTATTTGATGGATCTTCAGCTTTCATAAGGCTTCTTGTAGTTAAGGTAGGGTATATAAGTTAGAAATGCATTGGTAGTCAGATCTGTTTTAAACAGACTTTCTAGATTCATATGAATTTTTCATTGAAGTAGAAAATTGAGGAAAATGTGCAGAGAAGTATTTTTTGTGTTTAATATTAAATTATGAAAGAAAATAGGAGCAGGTAAGTGGACTGGACAGCTGATGAATCACATTTATGACTGTGACTGATACCTTGCTCAGAGTAGGAGGGACTTTTACATTAGTAACTTACTATTGCTCTGGCTGCAGAGTTTGTCTGCGTCAGGGCTGTTAGTCATGTGGCTTATGTCTTGCACCATATATACTACCCGTCTTAATGCTCTCACACAGTGTAAATGAGAATAAGGTCAATGATAATCCTAAATGCTGATGTTGAAGCCTGCTAAATTATTGACGTTAGTATCTTCTGGTAGTGAATTTGGCAAACATTTTGCTTGTTTTTAAAGTATTTGGGGGGGGAGTTTACATTTTTACAGTGCATCATGTCTTTTAGAACTGTTAAACCCTTAAAATCAGTACCTATGAAGATAATTCACATAAGGTTACAAAAGCAGAAAATGTAAACTTGAATCATCCATTTATAATGAAAAATAGCCAGAGTATTTTCTATGCTGGCACATTTGAATCAGGCCTTACCAAAGAAGTTTGTTTCAGCGCTGTCAATTCCAGTGCAAAATGCCCTCAGTTGCCTCTCTCAGAGGAGAGTGTTCTGATGAACAGGAATATGCAGAAGAGTAGCCCAGAAATTTAGACTGACCATAGGCTTTGGAATGTATGATCATATTAAAAAATGTGTTCTGAAAGGCTACCAGTGTCCTTGATCATTTCACAAACTTGGATTATTTTCCTATTTTACTACAATAGTAATTAAAAAAAGTCAGTGGGGTTGGCTGCAGAGCAACATAGTTGCTGCTAGATCTGAATACTCTTGCCTTTTTCTCGTTCTAAGTCTAACACCAGAAGACCTCATGTATGTTGTCTATTCTGTCAACCAAGCAAGTTGGTATAAAGCTTTCCACTTCTCTTTTGTCTTCCCCTGCCCATCTTGTGCACCTAAGAGCCATACATGGTGCTGAGAGTTCAGAAAGGACAAGTTTGTCGTTTTGCAGCAAGGGAACATTGGTAACGCCAGCTGCAGATCTCACAGCATCCTGAATTTAATAGGCATGTGACAGTCAGTCTTGCCCATAAGATGACCATATCCCTTATAGGCAGCATCGTATGTGCTGTACTATAATCTTTGTACAGGGGAAGGAGGAAGATTGACTTGGCAATGCTTTCATTTTTTTCATTTTTTTTTTTTCTGAGGCAGAATGAATCACTCATTTAATGGTTATTTCCAAAAATAACTGGCTGAAGAAAATTTGGTGAAATACCTACAGACACCCTGGACTTCCTACAGTATGTGACTTATGCTTCAGGTGTTACTTAGTGTTCTTCATGATCTCATCTCCTGCAGACTTGCTGCCTAAGTTTCTGTGAGAAAGCATTGCTGCCCGTTCCAGGGACTGGGAGTTTGCCTTTGGATAAGTCTGCTGCAAAACTGTAATGCTCAGATTCAGAGGTTCAAGGCTTGTGCATACTAAGCTTCAATAGGAAGACTGAATTTGGGAATTCACTGTGATTTGTAGGATGAGTTCCATATATAGGAGCATCCGTTCGCTTAGCTGAGGTCAACTGTCCCAGCTACATCTCCTTCCAGCTTCTTATTCATGCCCAGCCTATTGCTGGGAGTAATGTGGGCAAAAAGAAAAATCCTTGAGTACTGTGTGAGCACTGCTCAGCAGTAGCCAAAACAATGGTGTGTTACCAACAGTGTTGTAACCACACATCCAAAGCATAGCACCGTATCAGCTGCTATGAAGAATGTGAACTCTGTCCCACTAGACCCATATAAGCAATTAGTTTGCAAAATATATGGTATAAAGTAGCTGTCAGTTCTCTTGTCCTTGTCAAAAAAACATCCTTATATACTGGGTAATTTGCTTTAGAGTAACGTAAAAGAGAGAGAAAGAAGTCTGTAAAATCAACTCCAGAACTTAATGTATGAATAGAGTGATTAATAGTGTTACTTGCTGACTTATTTGGTTTCATTTAACTCAAGCAAAGTATTTCACATAAAGTAGATTGAACTAGAATGCTGTAACTAGTGGTATATTGAGGGCAATGCATTGTGAGAGTTCAATAAAGGCAAATATTGGTTTCTATAAAACAGCTTTGTTTTTTAAATTGAGAACTAGTAGACACAATGGTGTTTTTTTTTTCTGGCCTAACCTGGTGTTCTTACCCAATTTTTAAAAATTAAATCAGATAACTTCTATTGTTGCACAAAATTAGTAAAGAAAGAACAAAGGAGAGTGGCACAGCAATGCAACATTAGATGCAGGTTGCTGAATTAAAAGATACCCTTTCGTGATGGAACAGAAAACTTTCTCATTCTGTGTAAATTGGGAAGTTATTAACAATTCTTTTCATTTTTGAGGATGTAGTCTGAATTGGAGCAAAATAAACCTCAAAACTTTGGTACAGATTTTTGTAACTTTTCCACCAAATCCTGATGGCCTGGAAATTACTTTAAAATCTTGGAGCTGAAATTGTATGTACATGAACAAGATTGGTAAGTGATTAAGCCTACCATTTTCTAATGGTAGGAAAATTATCAAGATTAATTAAATCCTAATCGGTATCTCTTTGAATTACAAGAAGACTGGCTGGTGCAGCTTCCTCTAATGAAGACACCATCTCAATGTGAGATTAAAGTCTTGTGCACTGGGTTACTTTAAAATCAAAATAAATTACAAGTGGCCTGATCTTCTCCACTGTTGTCTGCTTTTGGATTTTATTTGTGATGGTTTCTTAGCATAAAACATTAAAGTTGACCAAGGTGCAATGTGGAGGTATATGAAGATTGCCAGCATATGTATTTCTCTCCTGTAATTTCAAGCCAGTGGATTTACAGTGACAGTGTGTAGGAAGTTAAGTGAAGGTCTAAATATTCATCTCTGTATTTTCTTTTTGTTTTCTTTTAATAGGAGAGAGATGCTGCTTCTTGTCTGTAGACATAATTCTCAATTGTTCATTTTGGTAGAGGTAAAGTTATGAGAACTTCCTAAATATTTTACAATATTTGCTCTTTAGATATAGTATTATAGTATAGGACTACTCACGGATATAGTATTAGTGCTATACTGTCACATTATTGTACTGTAGATTTGCAGCAGACAGGATTCAGGTGTAGCTTGATTTGGGTATAAAATTGGGAGTCAGTCATCACTGGATCATCATCATCATCATGGCTAGGCTTCGCGAACAAAGATTTGGGAAGGGCTCTACCCACATTTACAGAGAATTGAATGAGAGCAGGAAGTTTAAGAAGAAATTGTTTCCATGATAACACTTTTAGCAAATATCAACAGCATCAAAAGCCTTATTGAAGTAAAGGAATATGCTACACAGTGCTCTCCCCTTGTTTGCTGAGACAGTCATGACATTGTAGAAAGTTGTTGGGTTGATCAAGCATAGCTTCCTCTTGGTAAAGCCATACTGGTTCCCCCAGTCACATTCTTGTCTTTTATGTGCCTGGAAATGATTTCCAGGTTAGTTGGTCCATCACCTTTCTGGGTACTGCGGTGGAGTTGAGCAACCTGTTGTTTCCTGGGTCTTCCTTTTTACCCCTAAAGATAGGAATGACAGAAGAGTGTATTTAAGTAGGAGGTTAAAAGGACAGCATTGGAAAATAAACCAATAAAGGATTATTGTATAGCAGTTACCTGTTGTATACATGATTGCAAAAATGTATAGTGCCCATACTGGATCTGACTAATAAGTGTGTCCCTGCTCCTCTACTGAAAAGATGTGCTTTATAGATGAAAATACATGTAAAGGATTGCAAGGTTTATTTCCCTCCTTAATTTCTCAGAAGTATCTAATACCTGCTGAATAGAGGATAACTTAAATTGATTATTGTGGCTCTTTTCAAAACAAAGGCTTGTTTTTTCTTAAGGTAGAAAATTCTAAGTCATGCTAGGTACTAAGCTGACCATCCGAAGGATGCAAAAAAATTGACTCACTGGAAGCTTGTTCTGGCTTCGGTTTCTTTCAGTGATATTTGCAAATAAACTATTTTCAGTAATCTCAAAGTAATTTAAGGCAGCAGACGTTGCTTGCTTTCAATAGGTACTCCAACATGAGAACCACCTTGAAGAGTAATGTAGTGGCTATTAGTCACAACTGTGAAAAATGGCACTGTAAGGCCTGCGTATCAAAGATGTCTTGATGCTCTGCTGTTTGCAAGGACAGTGTTTCAGAAGAAATGTGCTAGTAGCATAAAAATTATTTTGAATGAGAAGTTGTTAATACAGGACCTGAAGTAAATATATCTAGGAATTGCTACAACCATCTGCTTTGTTCAATCATCATCATCATGGCTAAGCTTCACGAACGAAGATTTGGGAAGGGCTCTACCCATGTTTGTTACAAGTGCGCTGGTGGCTAAAAAGGCCAATACGAGACAGGCATGTACGGTTGCAAAAGGCACAGCAGAAAGACTCCTTAGGTGGTGTATTCTGCAAGACACGATTCTTTCTGCGTTGTCTTTTCTCCTCAAGAGTGATCCTGCGTGCTTTCTTGAAAGCATCAGCAGCGTTATAGTGTGTCTCCAGACGTCCCGATTGGAGGCCAGAGTAGACCAGTTATGTTGATCAATATGGCCAAGGCTGAGATGTTGTTTCAGGGAGTCCTTGTATCTTCTCTTTGGGGCTCCTCTCTTGCGGCAGCCAGTGGCAAGTTCACCATAAAGCAAGATCTTAGGGAGGCGGTGGTCCTTCATCCTTGAGACGTGCCCTGCCCAGCGCAGCTGTGTTCTCAGCAACATGGCCTCTATATCTGTGACTGCTGCTTGTTCTAGAACAGATGTATTGGTCACATAATCTGATCAGTGGATGTTTAGGATTGTATATTACTAAGACAGTCTTGAGTGTTGTAAAAACAACAGTAACCTCAGTAACCCTGAAGGCCCCACTTGAAAATAAATGCGCAAAATTGTGTACCTATTCCCTTCTACTTGCCTTCTTCATATCAGATTTTTAATGCTATTTTTAGTTTATTTAATACTGCTTAGTCTCCTATTTTTCATGCGGCCTTATTCCAAAGGGTACAACAAGGACTAAGATTATCTGGTACTGGTGTCAATACTTAAAAATAATTGCTGTGGGAGTCAAGGAGACTAGTAATAGAAAATGAGATGAATCTTAGTGCAGCAAGATTCCAAGCATTTGTCATGCTACCTTGTATCTACAAAAAACGGTAATTTTTAGGTAAAGCACAACACTAAATTAAACATTAAGTTTAGGAAATGTCACTGCTTTGTTATGCAGTTTTTTGCCTGTTGCACACTTCTGTGCTCACTGTGTGCAGTACTTAGCGTTAATATCTCAAAAGGCCACTCTCTCCATAAAGCTTAGTCATGTATGAGTCCTGCTGAAGGAAAACTACTAAAAAGAAATTAAAAATCACATTTCTCTTTATGATTTGGAATAAAATTTTCCAGCGACACCAGTGTGACTTCCCTGTTTGTTCTTTTCCAAAAATTTTAACACCTTGTTTATGCCAGAATTATATGGGCTAGAAGGGACCTCTTGAGGTCCTGTGCTCCAAATCCTAGGGCATGATCCCTACTACAGAATGCTTCAGTAGGGCATTGCTTTTCACTGTATCTTCTTCAAGTGGACCACAGTGCAGTCAGGTAGCCCAAGATCCACAGGACCAAAGAGAGAACAAGACCGTCCTAAGAAACAGTATGGCAACAAGGGGTATTTGGGTATTCTTAAGAATAACGGTGTTCATGCAAGGTTGTTGTTCCAACTCATCCCACTAGTGCCAACCTTACTTAATTTATGTCTAAATGTGGGTGACTTTAGAGAGGTCTCTGTCTATCTGTGAATCATGGCAGACCTTAAGCACTGAACAAATGTCTTCTGAATTTGAACAAAAGCCCTCCTATGTGCTGTGAAGCATCTTAAGCAGAAATAGAGGCATACCCAGTTATAGAATAGAAATCTTGGAGGATAGGAAATTCCAGGAAATGGTCTTTGTTTTTGGTGAGAGAATGGGGGGAACAACATAGTATTGCAGGTAAAATTAAAGGTAAGAGGAAGATTTTTTTTTTTGTTCCAGATAGCTGCTGAATGTTGCTTTGCATGACCACTATTGTACAGATGTAGTATTGATAAATGTCAGGTGGCTGATACGTTTTTTCAATTTTCAGAATACAGGTTAGTGTGCTGGTGAAAACTGTGTAGCTGTAAAGGTGTTGAACTGTGCTTTGTGGAGAAAATATCCATCAATGAAACAAATGCAGTATTAATGTCTAGAAATATTTGCTGTGCTAACAAACTTGAAAATGGTTTTGCAGTTTTTCTTAAAGTAGCTAACTATGAAGTAACCTTTAAACCTATTACTTTAGATACTGGCAAGGGAGCAAAATGGCACAGAAACTGCTGATCAAGAAATATCATAACAGTATTAGAAATGGGTATCTTAAAGGATCATATTTTTATAGAACTTCATATTTTTATACCTTGTGTCTTCGCTGCCTTTCTTATTTACAGAGTGATGAAACAGAAATGTGCATTTAATAATTCTTGAAAATGTTCATTTGACAAAGCAGAGGACCTAAGTGGATTATTCCTACTATATTTTTAAATTTTTAGAGTAGATAATGAGATTAATTTGCTACAGTAATAAGTACCAAAAAAAAAAAAGAGTGCCATTTGAACTCTGTTTAATTCTTACTAATATATGCAAAAGTGTTTACTTTCTGTGAAAAGTTTGCATTCAAAACTAACCCTGCCAAGCTTTAATTAATTTTGAACTTATGCTTTTAGGTAGTTATCGGAAATCTAATCTGGAGTAATGAAAATTTGCAAATATGATATAATTCTAACAGTTATTCTTTTCAGTTGAAAGAAGTTGTTCTATATTCAGAATTTTTAGGATGTTTAAACAAAAGGAAAAAAAGCCAGTTTCATGAAATCAAGCAACATGTCAGAAATGCTTCTTTTTACAGCTTCTGTGACCCATAGTGTTCCTTACAGAGTTGGAGAAGACTCAAATGTACAGTTTCATGACAAATTCTGTTCTGAAATATTCACTGTTAGTTCTGATTGGTATTTAGGATAATAATTTAAAGTTTTATGGCACACTGAGGTGTGGTCAGTTGTGGAAAACTTTATTTTGAATTGTCACTTTAACAAAATTCTTGATATGCAAAAGTTTGCTTTCAAAAACTATAGTTTTTTTGAGCATTGGGAATCAGTGTGCTGTGCTTCAGATCATAAACTCAGACATGGAAGTTATAATACAGTATAGAATCCATGGAATATTTTTCCAGCAGGTGATTTCCCAAACAGTTTGATCTTGAGCAAGGTATTTAAAGCCAACCTAAGAATTTTTGGCAAGAGGAGCCAAGTATTTCTCTGAGAGATTAGCAGGGGTCAGTTTGAGTATGACAGTAGCTGTGCCCTGTAGCTGCAGAAGTGGAGTTCAGTTCGTCAGAGCTCTTCGCTGGAGGTTTTCAGTGGGGGCTTGTTCACATAAGAGGAGGTCGGTAGTGTGACAGTAAAGGTGTGTTAAACCCATGTGAGGAAATGCACTTCTTATGTCACTACTATAAACTAGTTTGTATTAATTTTAAAAATTGATGTTTCAATGGATTCAGGAATCAGCGTGATATTGGTATGAATTATAAACAGATTTATGAAGTAATTTTCGTAATCAAATTTCACATCAGTAGTATCTTATATTTTGAAGTCTCTAGGCAAGAAAAGACTAGGAGTTCCCTTTTCCAAAAGAGAAGAATGCTGTTATTAGCCTTCAGCTTTATAAAGGAAAAGATCATGAACAAAGGTTGTGTGCATTGATGCTTAGCATCTGTAAATGCTGCATGTTCTGCAGATGCTCTTTGCAAGAAAGCTAAATAATGTCACTAGTCTGCTTCTAATTTTTAAATCTAAGCTTTTAAAAACTTGATTTCTTTTTCTCTTAAATGTTGCAGAAATGTATAGTTTGGTTGCTGAAATGAGTTGATAAATTATAGACAGCTCTTTACCTAGTGCATGATATGCAGTGGTTCAGTTTAAGAGTTTAAGACTTATTTTTAAGCTATCCTTGAACTTAGTTTTATTTAAAAAGTGATTACGTACCAGTGAAGGTATAATGATAATTTTTTACAATCGCGTGCCATGTTCCTTTGCCCATAACTGCCACATACATCATTACAAATCAAATTCATTATGATAAACAAATATAGAAAAGGGCTTTTGTTTCTGATACTGAAGCAGCATCTTTAATGAGAACTTTTTAAGCATGGAATCTTTTCAGAAAGGTTACTTGTGTTTATTTTTTTTCCCTTAAAAGCCACAGAAGAAAGAGGATCAGCAATCAGAAGCTAAAGCAAGTCCAAAAAAGTCATCAGAACCCACTATTGACCTTTTAGGACTTGGTAAGCCATAATTACCTGGTTTTAAATCAAACACGGGTACATCGTTTTATATTTTAATAGACATACTTTTATTTTTGCTGTGTTTACTGATAGCTAGATAAATTTGAAAACCATAAGATTGAGTCTATGAATTAAAAACTATAAAGGCGAATGCCACAGGGATATGGGTATATCAATACTTATGTTTTGCTAAGGAAAGTAATGAGCTCCTCTGGGAAGGGGAAGTTATCAAAGTGATCTTCAAAGGGCTTGTGAACTGTAGTATTTCAATGTTTATGGTACGAGTGTACTTTTCAGTGAAAATGCTGAGGTTACCTGTATTGTGTATCTGTAAAATACCTTATATCGTAAAATTCTTATATCAGGTAAAGGAACAGTAAACTGTTGGACTGCAGCTGACTATATCTTGTAAACCTTAATACCTTGGGCATTTCAGTGTTGTTTCATTTTTATCTAAAATGCCTTTTTGTTTTCTGACTGGCAGGTGACTGTGTATTTGTATTGTAAGTAAACTGGTTTGAAGTAAAGTAATTTAATTTGCCCTGTTGTGTGTGGTCCATATTCGTAAAATATGTCTTTCATTTATCTAGGGTTACTCTAAGTGTGCTTTTTCCATTTGATAGAATGGAAATGGAAGAATATAATGTTGCAGTAACTATTTTTATTTCCTTTTGTTATTCATTGTCAGGAAATTTTCTAAAAGTTGTGAGTGGATATTAAAAGTATTCCATTTATATCAAATAATGGTTATTCTTAATTTTCTACATAATTTCTACAGGATATTGTAGGAGATTGAGAAGTCATTTAAATGTCATTAGTGTAAAAACTTGACTTTGTAGAAAAATGGCTTGGGTTTTTTTAA
The DNA here is from genome assembly GCF_003945725.1 of Corapipo altera. NCBI lineage: Eukaryota > Metazoa > Chordata > Aves > Passeriformes > Pipridae > Corapipo > Corapipo altera. The sequence goes on from NW_020884890.1 coordinate 6,114,430, forward strand.
TTTTTTGTTTCAAGGTATGAATGATATGACAAAAAAAAAATAAATGTCTTCTCTGTTTTAGAATTCCCACTCTTATCCAAAATGCATGGTATTTTTCCCTCTGGATGTAGACTTAACTGCAAAATACTGGTTTTGTATGGGTTATGTCTATGTTGTGATCCATATCTCATTCCAAGTAATCTGCTACTATAGGCAAGCAAATCTTAATTATCACAGTAGAATGAATGTAGAATGAACCTATTTAAAAAAACCCCTTATTTAGACTTGATAGAAAGCTGATCTTCCTTTATTTTCCTTTAGCAGAACAAGAACCTAATTAAGAAGTAAAATTCAATCAATATGTGGTTTTAAGATTACTAGGCTTCTGTATTCTTTTGGTAATGATTTGGAAAGAATCTTGGTAACAGTGTCATTATATAATAATGAACTTGGATTACATTGGCTAACTAGAAATGTAGTATGCAATGGAGAGAGTATTATAATTGATGTTCAACAGCTGTGCTTCTTCAGTGAGATATATAAAGAGCAAAGTTTATAATATATATGTTAAAACCCCCTAATTTTAAAGGAGGGAATGCTTAAAGATCTTTTAAATAACAAGTTGAAAGGCAGTGTATTAAGCCAGTAGCACTTGGAATCCAGTGAGCTGCAAATGAGATATGTGTTAATGAGAGCAGACCTGCATATTTCATTTGGAGAGTAGTCTTTTAATTAACACTTCCAGTACACTACTTCAGATAATATTGAAAGAGAGATCACATCAACCCAGTATATCATACAAGAATAGCAAAGGTTGGAAAGGACCTCGAAAGACCCTCTGGTCCAACCTGTGGGAAGGAGAACCTAGAGGAAATTATTCTGTCTGATCACATCCTGAGAACCTCCAGTAATGGGGACTCTACCACATCTGTGAGAGATTGTTCCAGTAATTGATCTCACTGTAAAAAATTTATTTCTTATGTTGAGATGAAACCTCTCCCGGTGCAACTTGTACCTGTTGCCCCTGTCTTCTCTGTGTGGCTCCTTGTGAGGAGAGAGCCTCTGTCCTCTTTGTAGCTGCTCTTTAAGTACAGGCATACTGGGATGAGATTCCTCCCGAGCCTTCTCCAGGGAGGAAAGGCTGAACTCTGTCAGTCTTTCCTTACAGGGCAGGTTCTGCAGCTCTTTGGTCATCTTCGTGGCCCTTCTTTGGACCCTCTGCAGTCTGTCTGCATCTGTCTTGAAGTGGGGGGCAGAGCTGGGCACAGACTCCAGGTGCAGTCTGGGAAGCACTGAGTCGAGTAGGGTGATTACCTCTCTGTCTCAGCTGGTAACACCCCTGAGGATGCAGGCCAGAATCCCACCTGCCTCTGGTGCTGCAGTGATGCGCTGCTGATTAAAATGTTTGATATGTCATATCAAATAATATTAAAATGTATATGATTGCTTAGCTCATTCTTCTTAGCGGGCATGTTTCTAATGAGGATTCATTCTCTTAGGACTTAATTTCTGCAAATGAAGAACAGTAGTAGCTTTTAGTAGGGCAGATCAAAACTGCTTGTGATAGCAGGTTGAGTGATTTTAGTAGATCAGAATTCATGCTAGAATAATCGTGGCTTTCAGAATAGCCCATCTTCTTTGCCAAGTATTTTCTTGAGTAACCCTCAGTGCTGGCTTTGGGTCTGGGGTTAACCTTCGGGTCATTGCTCTTTTATTGTCTCAGTTGGTCTTGTAATAATGACCTTATAAGAAGGTAAACTTCCTGAGACAGGACTTACCCTGTGAAAATTGAAGCTAGACAATTCTTTGAAAATAAATGCTTTCATTTTTCTTTACAAATTGCAAAATTTTCAAGATAATACATCTAGACAAATTGTATCTTTAAATCTTGTAATAGGAGAAGATAATATCTTTGTAATATTGTCAGTGATTGTACTATGATGTTTGTGTTTCTTCTGAACCTTTTTTAAACACATTCATGTGGTTCCATTGAGTTCCTGATCGGGGATTTACTATTGAGATGCTGTTTGGATATTCACTTTTTGATCCAACAACATTCGTAGCTTTTGGCCTTTCGTTTCAGATCAGACTTTAGTTCAGTACTCCACACACAGAAAGGTGGGGAAATGGGCATGTACAAGGTAAATATTGTTATATTCTCCACAAGCAGTAGTGTACCTGCTGTGTTGTTGCTGTGCAACTCCGAATTCCTTCCCTCTGTTCCCAGGCAGTGAGAAGTCACAGCCTGTTTCTGTAGGCTAAACCTGAAGCTGCTTTTGTAGTCATCTCTGTGATTATTTGGATGTTATCCATGCTGGGAGGGTGCCCTGCTGAAAATGTGTAGTCTTAAAATTGGCACTAAAATCAATAATATGGGATTTTATAACATGAATTTTTAATATTATAATTATAGGAAACATTTTTCAGTTTGAAAGTCACAGTGTGTAAACCACAGTTCGTCAGCACTTAAGTGATTGGTGGTGCTGTATTTTCATCTCTGGTGTTAACCTTGTGCTCTCTGCTCCTTTTGGAGTTTTTTTCTTACAACATAGATGTCCCCACTTCTGCCAGTTTGATGTAAATAATTTTTTTTAATCTTGTAAAAGATTGTGTAGTAACTAAGTACAAATGTGGAATATTGGAATGTTACACAGGCAGTTTTGGATCATTGTGTTTGTCAACGAATGTCACTTAGAAATTATTTCAACATATAGAAAAAGGGGAAAATTAGTATTTTTAAATACAGAATTATCAGAGAGAAGAAAAGTGCGTTTTACATATTCTGCATCTTTTACCATGTTTATATGTGCCCTTCATAAAAGGGACAATTGCACTTTCTAGAAAAACCATTGTATTAAGTTACAATGAATGACTAAAAGAAAAGAGATTTATTATATTGTTATTATTTACTGGATTTGATGTATGGGACATTCATCCAGCATGGTTGGACGTAAAGTATGGTATGCTAAAAGCTGCTTATCTGCTTCTGCATGGGAAATATTCTCTGAAAGAATTCGGATACGTAAGTATCATGTATGCATATATAGATCATAGATTCCTAGAATCGTGGAATAGTTTAGATTGGAATGGCCCTTCAAAAGTCATCTGGTCCCACCTCCCTATAATGAACAAGGATATCTTCAACTAGATGCTCAGAACCCTGTCCGACCTGACCTTGAATGTTTGCAGGGATGAGGCATCTACCATCTGTCTGGGTAACCCATTCAGTGCTTCACAACCTTCATTGCAAAAAAATTTCTTTCTTATGTCTAGTCTGAATCTGTCCTGTTTTAATCTAAAATCATTACCCTGTGTTGTATTGCCACAGGCCCTGATAAAAAGTCTGTCCCCATCTTTCTTGAAGATCTCCTTTAGGTTCTGGAAGGCTACAGTAGGGTCTCCCTGGACCCTTCTCTTCTCCAGCCTGAACAGCTCCAACTTTCTCAGCCTTTCCTTATAGCAGAGGTGTTCCTGCCCCTCTGATCATCTTCGTGGCCCTCTTCTGGACCCACTACACCAGGTCCATGTCTTTTCTGTGTTGGGGGCCTCAGAACTGGTTGCAGTACTCCAGGTGGGGTCTCACAGGAGTGGAGGAGTAGAATCCCCTCCCTCATCCTGCTGGCCACACTGATTATGATGCAGCCCATGATACAGTTGGGTCTCTAGGCTGCAAATGCACACTGCCAGCTCTTGTCCAGATTTTCATCCTCCAGTATCCCCAAGTCCTTCTCTGCAGAGCTGTTCTCAAGCTGTTCATCCCCCAGACTGTATTGATAGCAGGGATTGCCCTGACTTGGTGCAGGACCTTGTACTTGGCCTTGTTGAACCTCAGGAGGTTTGCTTGGCCCTGGTTCTTGAGCTTGTAAACATGTTAACATTTGTAGTATTGCTGCAATGTTAAGATTATGCTTAAATAAGGAATATATCTACCCAAAATGAAAATATTTACAACCACTTGAGGCGTACAGCATTGTTAGATTTCTGGCTTTCCACATTTCATTTTCACAAGTATTATATGGAAATTGCCTCCTTATGAATGCTTTTTCACTTCTGCAAAGGTTTTAGCAGTAAATAAAATTTTACTAATGCATTAAATAATTCTGCAGTAATTTTGTCCAGACCTTGTTTGCCTCTTTGCCCCAGATTTTTGTTGAAAGTATTAACCTATTTCTCTCAGTTCTGCCTGTCTAGTAATTTGGTGTAAAAAATAATCATATGCATATTTTCCCTCTATTACAAGGCTTGATATGGCTGTCATAAATTATTGTATGTATAAAAATACATGACTGCTTAGTAACAAAGTTCTTGTAAATAGTTTGGCCCATAGAAAATGAGTTCCAGAAACATAATGCAAAGTTTAGAAGCAGATCTACTTTCTTGCTGTTTCCTCTCTTGCTGTCCCTTTGAGGCTCTTCTGCTGGTCATTCTCACTGTTGGTACAGATAAATACACCAAGGAGATTAATGATTTATATAAAAGCTACGATGTGTATGAAGGCAGCAATGAATTGGAAATTGTCATGTCAGGCATTAATAAAATACATACAGAAAAAGACTGTACACTGGAACCCTTCACTGTATTATTAAAAATATTGTGGTAAAGAGCTTTTGTTTCTGCTGTCAAACAAGATTTCCTTATCTGAAATCAGAAGCAGCATTCTGCTGTTGCACAGATACTATGTCATACTGTCATAAATTGTAAGAAGAGAAGTTTTAGAACCACCACTAGGAACAAAGATGAGGAACAGTGTCTATTGACTCTTCATGTTACCTTCTCCAGCTGAGCATGAAAGCCCTGCCTTGCATGTGCTCTCAATGCAATGGCTTCTGCCATATCTAATACTTCACTCCAAGCCACAGACGTGTTCTACAGAAAAGTGGTGGAGGTAGTGTTTAATGAAAGTTAATTGCTTCAAAGTAATTCTGTGATGGTTGAAGCTATAAATTTCTCAAAATATTCAGACAGGCCCGTATAACTCAATCTGACTTTTACCTGTTTCCTGGACAGGCTACAGCCATGTTTCCTTCTGTCATATACACTCCACCTCTTCTAATCAGGTTTTAATGGTAGGCGGCACAAGTTGAATGAATAGTGATATGTTTAGAATAAGTTAGAACTCAGAACTCTGCTGGATTATCTTTCTTATGCTAGAGAAATATTTTAAAATATGTAGGGGAAGGAGGAAGTGCTTCTTAATCTGTGACCTCTGTATAAGAACTGTGAATTATTGTGTTGAAATACAAGTCTCTGTATGCCTGCATGCATATATATTTAAATGAAGACACTAATATTGCTACAATTAAAATAAACTGGAGTGAAAACATTGTTAGGTTTCTTCTATATTCTGAAAACCTAGTTCTTTTAGTTTCTGTGCAGAGCAGGGGGAATATTTTTGGAGTTGCTTTTTAATAGAAATATTCCAACTATTTTATTTTGTGAAATCAGTAAGACAGGATCATCTGTTAATACTATTCATGCAGGCTTAAAACTGTGTTATAAACAGTAATTCAAAATGTCTGGTTTCACACCAATAGAGACAGCGAGGTATTTATCCAGTAAGAGATGAAAGGTGTGTACATTACCAAATAATACTCTTACAGAAGCAATCTAGCAAAAATCTGGGTTTTCATAGTATTAATTTATAAGCAGCATATTAAGTACTTGAAAAATACTATGTTTTTGCAAATGTGTTGTGTCATGAGTGTTCTAAATATGTGAAATGCTTGTTTAAGTAAATGACTGTATTTAAATTTTCAGTCTTCTACATTAAACTCTTACATTCAGGTAAACTAAATCACTTGACAAGAGAGATATGTTTTTAATACAGGTGCCTGACTGAGAAAATGAGAACATTAAATTATTAATTCCTGACAATCCTTTTGCTTGAAAATTATGTACAGTTCATTCCTAAATTTATTTGAAACAGTGAACCTTTGAGATGTTTTTGGAACTGCCAGTCTGCAGTGACCTCAAATAAAGGTTGTTGCTTACATTTGTCAGTATATTTATTTACACACATCTCAAAGCACTAGTGTGGATGGAACAGTGGAGCAGATTATACATATTGTCATTTTGCTATCCACTGACTTCCATTCATTGCATTAAGATATAAGTAGCTTTGTCATAATCATAGATGACTTTGCTTTTCAGAATCGCTGGAATGGGAATCCCCCAGCAAAGTCGAATTACAACAGTAGAACATTAACTCTACCCCAGACAAAACTGGTGTGATGGTCTTCTAAATGGATTGTTTCAGAAGGCAGTGCCTTCTCGTATGAGTTAGCAGTCGAAAAACACGTTAATAGCGGTTTTTTCAGTGTACTGTAATCTAGGGATTTTAGAACACCGATCCTCCTGTAATGTATAATCACCCATGCAAGTCACAACAGGGTTTCATTTGCAGAGAAAGTTTTGACTTAATTCAACTAGTTTGTTCTGCCAGAGAAGTTTTGCAGTGAGATTAGATAATTTGAGACTTAACTTCTTTTGCCTGAAAAAGCTTTCTCAAATTTGCTGTTAAGACTATGCAGTCATCATAGTCCTCAGTAGAATCTACAATCACCTTTGTATTTGTCAAGCTCTGTGTAACGGCAAAGCGCTTGTGATATCCTTAGGTATAAATTTATGAGCCAGTTCTTACCACTTGATCTTGAACAGCTTAAAATCAAATGAGAAATGGTTGCTCTGTTCCTTAAAAACCTTTTGTGATATTTTTGTCCCTATATATTTTGAAGTATTTTCTTGAAATTCTCCTTAAAGTGTAATGCTCCATCCCTTTCGTTGTCCTGCATGTATCCACTTTCACCTGGATCAGTAAATGCATTCACATGTTAAAGTGGTTACTGGCACCAAGGCTGTGGAAGGTTAACTCTGTACAGAACGAGAGCCATGGGTTCTTATGGATAATTAGCCCAGTGTGCCTGGCAGGGGTATTCATGTAGAGCTATAGAATAAAATTAATGCAAAGTACTTTTAAAAAAGGAGGAGAGAATGGACTTTTTTCATAATGCAAAGTTCACTTACGTACCCTTGAGTAAATTAGCATATCAGGAATAACTTTATGGATTCTAAAATGCAAATTGTAACTCAAGAGCACAGATGAATGTATTTTGTCTGATACATGGCTACCAAATTTGGGCCTTCTCAGTAAGACATCTGTTAAAATTCTTACTAAAAATGTTGATGTGCTTGAAAAAGACTCCTGAAAAATGAGTAGTGTGACTGTCCTTAGGGAAGTCTTAAATGTTTTGTTTTGTCGTTGGTTGTTTTTTAATGAAGGACATTAGTATGCCATGTTTTTAGGGAAAGAAGTCTTTAAAAATCTGAACAATATCACAGTCTGAAAAATATCTCAGAAATTGAATACATCTTTGATTGGGGGCAGGATAGGAGGGAATAGGAAGCTTTAATTATTCTTATGCTGTTAAGATATTAATGATTTTCCCTTTACATGTGATCCTGTTGTCTTTTTAAGATGGTCCAGCTGAAGCATCTGTTACAAATGGAGGCACTGCTGCTGTCACAGCACTGAATGATGACCTGGATATCTTTGGCCCAATGATCTCTAATCCTTTACCAGCAACTGCTGTACCTCCTGCTCAGGTAAAATTTATTTACTAGTTTGTTAGTTATGCGTGTGTGTAAATATTTGCATGCACATGTATGTTTTCCTTCAGGGAATTGTTCATTCACACAGAAGGAATGCTCACTTCTCTACACTCATGGCTGAAGATGCTTTAGCTGTAATGGTGATATTTTTCTCACCTCTTCAAGCTTCTGCACTGCTTGGATGTAGATATGAAATTAGGAAATGGTGTGGTCTTCCATTCTGGTTATCCAGCTAAATTAGATTCTGTCTTACCTTGATGATGGTAGTCATGTTTTCTTTTAATTTATAGTCTTTTGTCTTGTTCTTTTTTTAATTGCTGAATATAATTTTACTTAATGTTCTCAAGTTGTTAGGCTTTAAGTCATCCTTTTTAAGACCTCTTATTGCTTTGTGATGCTGATACTTAGGAAAGGCTGCAGCAGATGCTTCTCTCTTAGGGGTGCTAAAAATTTTGGATCTGAAGCTTCATACTCAAAATCCAGAATGGATATCAAGAAAATCTAATATTGCTACCTGGACTGATCTGTCTTTTGTCTCATCTTGGAACTTGTATGCCTTGCTCTCCTCAAGGAAGAGTAGAATAATCCCACACGAAGAACCTGATTAAAGCTACAGCTCTCTCAAAGTACCCATCACACTCAAAGAGCAAGGTATTTGTGTTGGACATGGCTGGTTCAGAATGCACATATGCAGGCTTCCTTACCCCAGACCGGCTTCTGAGAGGGCGGTTTTGGAGGAGTAGTGGGCTAACCTCCCCATCTGGGAAGTCCTGTTAAGGTAATTTAGAAGCTTATTTTTGTGTAAGGCTTTCTGTCCCACTCAGCTGAACTGGAAAGAATTGTGTATATTCTTGAATTTATGGTTTGGGACATGTGATCTGTACTTGTTTCTCTTTATCAGTTATTTTTCATAATGTATGTAAAATGGAAGGGATTATGATGAAAAGGAGTTCCGAGTACCTCAAAGCATATGCTTATTGTTCAGCAGATTTAATTATTTAGCCTTTACTCTCCCTTCCCCTTCTTGTTGCTGAGGGATGACTCTGTGCAACCTGCTAGGTACAGTTTTAGAGACTGAAAACACATTTCTTTTTAAATGTAATACTACAGATGGGGCAAACTTCCCACTGTGCCTTAAGCCACCCATAAACAGTGAGGGAAATGAGCTGTATACATGCATTTAGATTTGGATGTGTTAGCTAAAATTGTGAAGGAAATTGTTGGTCTAATTTCTTGTCTCTTGTGGAAGTCTATGTTCAAAGTACCAGGAGGAACAATATTTGGGTCCTTGTTGTCTGCTATCCTAACACATTATGTCAAAATTGATCTAGAGGAACCTACCTGTAGAGCTGGATGTGAAAAACAGTAGCCCATTTCCAGTTTCCCCGAGTTTTGTAATGTATCCAGTTTGTACGTAGATTGAGTAAATTTAAATCTATGAAGTTTCCACTTGGCCCTGAAATCAGTGGGCTATGGTAGCAATACACATAATGGATATGACTGAATTCTGGTTTTCCCCCTTTCCGGTCTTTCTGATGCTGGAAGTGACAACTTCTGTATGTAGTTACTGTCTGCTCAGGAGAAAAGAACAGCTTGAGAGAGACGAGAAAACCCTTCTTTTGTTTCTCTTCCATGAACACATGAAGTGACCTGCTGGTTAAACGAATGATTTAGCTATAGAATGCAGGAAACACAAAGAAAGGCTGAATATTTAAGAGTGAGAACAAGAAAAGTGAAGGGGGATACTTGGATGATGATGATGACTAGTGATGGGTTAAGTAATGGAGTGGCTGTTAAAGCATAATGAATTACATGTATATAGATAATTTAAAATGCATTTCAGATTTGGTCATTAGATCTTCTGTGAGAGAAATATTTTGAAATGTAGTTTATCTTTGTGCTAGTTTCTAGGCTAAAGATGGTACTTACTCCATGGCTAGGCTTCGCGAGTGAAGATTTGGGGAGGGCTCTACACACATTTGCTACAAGCGCGCTGGTGGCTAAAAAAGCCAATACGAGACTAGTCCGGTTGCAAAAGGCACAGCAGAAAGAATCCTTAGGTGGTATATTCTGCAAGGCATGATTCTTTCTGCGTTATCTTTTCTCCTCTCGAGTGATCCTGCGTGCGTTCTCAAAGGAAGCAACAGTGTTATAGATGGTGTGTCTCCAGACCTCCCAACTGGAGGCCAGAGTAGACCAATTACGTTGATCAATATGGCCAAGGCTGAGATGTTGTTTCAGGGAGTCCTTCTATCTTCTCTTTGGAGCTCCTCTCTTGCGGCAGTCGGTGGCAAGTTCACCATAAAGCAAGATCTTAGGGAGGTGGTGGTCCTTCATCCTGGAGACGTGCCCTGCCCAGCACAGCTGTGTTCTCAGCAACATGGCCTCAATACTTGTGACTGCTGCTTGTTCTAGAACAGATGTAGTGGTCACATAATCTGACCAGTGGATGTTTAGGATTGTACAGAGACAGCGTTAATGGAAGCATTCTAAGAGTTGCAGGTGGTGGCAGTAGATGACCCATGACTTACTAAATTGATTAAAAAATGCTAGAAAGGATAATGTTATTCTCAATATCTGGTAAGTATCATCTTGTTTGTGTACTAGAAAGTCTGAATATATTTACTTGCTGTAAACAAATTTGTCTAGATTTTTAGTGACATTTTTCTTTTTTCTGAATTCTATAATCAGGAGCAACAAATGGAACTTTCATCAAGCATTTTTTTATCGAGCACATGATCCTTATGGCATATTGCAAGATTTAATGCTTGGTTATCTTCCATTTTTAATCAGTAATCTCAAAGAAAATGTAATATAATCAGATAATCTCCCCAGATAAGAGGCAGGGACATGGGTAGGTAGCAGAAGACAGGTGATTACATGGGTTGCTTGGTAAACTGGGGCAAAGGAAATACCTGTTTTGCTTTAGGTTTAACAACACCTTGCATGCGTTGCATCTCAGGACGACGGTGTCTGGTCTGGGAACTTAAGCTGGACAGGAGCCTCTCATTTGGCAGCAGTATGAGTATTTTGTAAGATCTTTCACCTTGTAACGTGGATAAAAGTTGTATGGGATTCAGAGAAGAGTCAGGAGAATACAACAGACTGGAAAGGTTGCCTTATAATGAAAGGTTTTAAAGACTCGGTCTGTTTAAATTTCTGAAGTAAAAAAGTGGTGTGATTATGATGTGTAATTATTTTGTGCGAGACTGCAGTTGGGAAAGTGGGCACGAACTCAGACTAGCAGTTGAGTAACCCTAACATTCAGTTCCTGTGCTTGGAATTGGAAAATTTAAAGTGGAAATCCATGGCCAATCCTTAATTTGAACTTGTCCAAGTATCTATTAACAGAATGTATTGAAATAAAAAAACCCATGAAGTAGAAGGGATCAAATGTGGAATAGCATGGCTTGCTTTCTCACTGAGATACTTGCCATGATGTTCTGCATAATAGGTGTGTCTGAGATACCACAGTGGGATTTGAGAGCCTTGAAGAAGAAGGGAATGTAATGGTGCTCTTCAAACTGATTTGTAGAAGCAACGTATGACCCTTGAGTTTTCACAGGATTGCTTTTGTTTTCCAACTTAACTTGAAAGGCAGCATTTACTGCTAAATGCACTTGGTTTTATGGCACTGTGGAACACAGAAGTGTCTTTTTGAATGTTTTATTATGAGACTGAAACAACCTTAGGATTTGCAAACCTTAGGATTTATGTCCATTGTCATAGCCAAGACATGATTTTCAAGTGAAAACAAAAGTATTTTTTTCTCCTTTTTCAAATATGACTTCAGTGTTCAGGATCATATGCGTTTTCATTCTGCTTTCAGATATGTGTCTTTATCACAGTTTTCAAAAACACTAAAAATATTTTCCTAATGTTCAGCATAGCCAGATGCAAACTATTGGTTTTGTAAAGGACTGGTAAAGAACAATATGTGACTGAGTAACTTTTTTTCTAGAATTTTGTCTATAAGCAAACTGAAGGGGGGTTAAGAAGAGTTACCTTATCCAGCTCCTACAGTAGCTAAAAGACATGTGCTACAAATTTAGCCATTGTGCAGTGTTCATAGGCAGGAAAAAGGAAAAAAGAATATTTTGTACGTTAAGTGATGCTTTTTCCTGTGAAGTGAGCAGAACTAAATTACGGCTATTAGAATAGGGTTTGTTGCCTAACACTGTATAGGAACTAAGCAAAGGTCTGTTGTTCTTACTGATAGTTAATTTCCTAAATGGTTTTAGCCAGAGTTTAATTCAGATTTTGTATGGGTATGTTTTCCAGCAAAAGTGTGATCTTCATTCATCAGTGAAACTTGTAGGGAGGAGGAGAAGGGGAGAACTGTGAGGTATAAGTTTGGAAGTATTCACTTAAACATTTAATGTAAGTCTTTCTCCAAGAAGGATAGTAAAATTCAGTCAACTTAAACTTTTTTTTGAATTTCTGTGTGTGTGCCTGATTTGAAGTGTATTGTGTTGGGAGCTCAGAACTGGTTCAGTGGCTACAAAAGTATATTTTTATAGAAATGGTGTATGTTCTTCATGATTCATACCTGACAAATTTTCATGTAAAATGCTGGTATATTTTAGGTAACTACATGTTCTTAAATATTCATTTTCTGCTGAGGTCAGGTGTATGTACCTGACGTGATTGCCATTGATCAGCAGACAAGCTTAAACTTGTTAACAAATTGTGGTGATGTTAATGTGTCAAAGCTCTCAGTTCTTATGTAAAAATGAGTTATTTCAGAAGTTTGTTTTATTGTGAGTGTTATTTAAGCAGGGACTTACTTGAGAGCTATTTCAAGTCCTGGTCAGATATGATCAGTTGAAATGCTTGTAGCTTCTGCTTATGTTTATTTTACCCCTCTTTACATTGTCGGGTCTCTGAAAGCAAAAGTTTCAGTCCTTCAAATTGGGTTACGGCAATCCCAAACATGGGTACAGGTAGGGCAATGAGTAGGTTTGAGAGCCACCTTGCAGAGAAGGACTTGGGGGTTCTGGTGGTTGAAAATCTGGACCTGAGCCAGCAATGTGCATTTGTAGCCTAGAAACCCAACCACATCCTGGGCTGCATCAAAAGCAGAGTGGTGAGCAGGTCGAGGGAGGTGATTCTGCCTCTCTGCTCCACTCACGTGAGACCTCACCTGCAGTACTGAGTCCAGCTCTGGAGTCCTCAGCAAAGGAAGGACATGGATCCCTTGGAGCAGGTCCAGAGGAGGGCCATGAAGATGATCAGAGGGATGGAGCACCACTCCTGTGAGGACAGGCTGAGAGAGTTGGGGTTGTTCAGCCTGGAGAAGAGAGGAGGCTCCAGGGACACCTTACAGTGATCTTTCAATACTTATAGGGGGGCTACAGGAAGGATGGGGAGGGACTCTATCAGAGAATCTAGTGATAGGATGAGGTGGAATGGCTTCCAACTGAATGAGGATGGATTTAGATTAGATGTTAGGAAGAAATTCTTTCCTGTGAGGGTGATGAGGCACTGGAACAGGTTGCCCAGAGAAGTTGTGGATACCCCATCCTTCAAAGTGTTCAAGGCCAGGTTGGATGGGGCTTTGAGCAACCTGGTCTAGCGGAAGGTGTCCCTGCCCATGGCAAGGAGTTTGGAACTGGATGATTTTTAAGGTCTTTTCTAGCTCAAACCATTTATGATTCTGTGATTATACTCTCTTTGGTGCTGGAAACACCTTAGGTGGAACACAGTGGAAGAGCAGCCATCATATTCCAGAACCAGAAGGAGTCAGCTGGACAGTCTAGAGGAAAGGAAAATTATTTAAAGTTCTAGAGAAGGAAAATTTGAAGAAAGCGTTAGAAATTAGACTGTAGGGGAGATAACTGTCTTCAAACCTAGAAAAGGTCGATTGCAAAGAAAATGCTGCATTGTTTGTCCTGAGTACTGGACGTGCAACAAGAAATAAAGTTGAATTTTTAATCTTATTTTAAGGTTAATTATGTTTTTGGATATGATCTTAGGAAGTGGTAGAAATCTTAATCTGACTTTTTCAGGTGTTGCTAATAATTCCTAAAATCAAGAGAAGAGATGAGATTTCTTAGTGGGTTTTTTTGTGTGAACTGAATATAGTTGAGTGCTCATTTCCTCATCAGTTATTACCAGGAAATAACAGTTGATTATTTTTAATGAAACTGTCTAGATGTCTAAAACAAAAATATGCAAAATCAAAAACAGGAAGAGCTGAAATAAGCAGCAAGTGCATTGACAGTGAAAAGATAAAGAGGATAAGAATTGTACACAGAATTTAAGACCTTAATAATGTACTTCATGCCTAACTTGCTTACATAAGAATAATGGCATGCTAGGCTGTGTTTTTCCTATGCAAGTCAGCAGGGAGAAATTGAGAATGTTGTGTGGGGCCATTATTTATCACCATATAAATGAAAAGCAGTAGGGGCTTGGCTTTTCTACAGCCCATCCTTGTTGTTGTAGATAGCAGCCAGAGACCTGCAAGTAGCAGGAAAGTGCAGATGTGCTTTTTTGTCTCCTGCAGTTCTTCACTCAGCTGCACATGTCCTACTCTTCCCTTCCCTCTTTCATTACTGTTGCCACCTCTTTTCTGTTTGTAGGTGTTGGAGCACCTGTCCTTATCAGGGCAGAGGTTGACGCAGACAGAGTTTTGGATGATTGATGCAGCCCTGCAGGTTGCAGGCTGTGGGGAGTGCCTGGTGCCTCTCCCTGAGGCCATGAGAGATGGTCTCTCCCACAGGAAGTGTGCTGTTCTTCAAGAACTGTGTCACCAGGGGAGGAATTATGGCAGGAAGTGAACAGGCTGTGCAGCATCAGAAATAATGAGGGATACACAAGATCTTCTCAGAAACTCAGCATCTTCAAGAGCCCCAGAGCTCGACTGCACTGGAGTGCAGAGTCTGCTCCTGGCAGGGCAGTGAGTGCGAGCACTGGGGTAGGCGAAGAATGGGACTGGTGACTTCTGACACTGAAAAAGTGGGCTCCAGCTCCACCTGAAGATTTCCTACCATGGACGTGGTTCACAGCCCTCAAAGCTGAAGGGCTGCTTTCAAATGAAGCACCTGAGGTGACTGATGCTGAGCTATGCAAGGCCACCAGGATGAAGAGGCGAGTGATAGTAGTGGGCAACTCCCTGCTGCAGGGGGCACCCTGTCTGCAGACCTGACCTGTTGTCTGGACAATTTTCCTGCTTGCCTGTGTCTTGGATCTGGGATGCTGTGAAGGGAATGCTTAAGCTTGTTCAGCCCTCTGTCACCCCTTGCTCTTCTTCCATGTGGACACTGTCAGAGATAATCTGGAGGGAAGAGTTGCCTGCAGAGCCCTGGAGATGCTTAATGAGGGGTACAGGGCCCAAGTGGTGTTCTCCTCAGTCATACCAGTGAAGGGAAAGGGTGTAAAGAGGAGAGCGCTGATGCTGCGTGCCAACAATTGCTTGCAGAGCTGCTGATGACAAAAGGGCTTTAGTTTCTCTGAATGCAGGACCCTATTTGAGGATTAGCATCCACTCAGGAGAGAGGGAACACAGCTCACCAAACAGGGCAAAGCCATCTTTGCCAGCAGGTTGGAGGGACAACACAGCAGGACAGAAGCAATACAGGAGATTCCTGGAGAATATCAGGGACAACTTGATGACCCATCTGATGGAGGACGCAACAAAGAGGAGTGCTCTGCTCAACTTCATACTCACAAACAACATAGGGCTTGTTGGGAATGTTAAAGTTGAAGGTAGCCTTGGCTGCAGTGATCATGAGACGATGGAGTTGAGGATCCTGAGAGAAGGGAGCAGGGCAAAAACAGGATCATAATTCTAGATTTAAGAGAACTGACTTTGCCCTCTTGAAAGATTCTGATGGGATGAGGCCCTGGAGGGAAGAGGGACACAAGAAAGGGGGTTGATATTCAAGGATCACCTCCTTCAAGCTCAAGAGCGGTCCATCCCAGAGAACAGCAAGTCAGGCACAAGATGCCAGGAGGCCTGCGTGGGTGAACAAGGAGCTCCTGCCAAACTCAGACACAAAAAGGAAGCCTACAGAAGGTGGAAACAGGGGAGTAACCTGGAAGAAATACAGAGGTACTATCTAAGCATGCAGGGATGGGGTTAGGAAAGGCAAAGCCCAGTCAGAGTGGACTGACGAGGGATTGTCAAAGACAACAGAAGGACTTAGAAGTACATAGATGACAAAAGGACAAGTAGGGAAAATGTGGGCCCATTGCCGAAAGGGACAGCTTTGCTGGTTTTACAGGACAGGTTAATGTAAAGGCTGAGTTGCTGAATTCCACCTTTGCCTCAGTCTTTACTAGCAAGACCAGCATTCAGGAATCCCAGGCCCCAGAGACGAGGGGGAAAGAGTGGGGCAAGGAAGATGGACCCTTGTTGGAGAGGATCAGGTCAGGGAATACCTCGTGGTCCTGATGGGATACACCCATGAATACAAAGGTAGATAGGTGGCTGATGCCTTTGTGAGGCCATTCTTGATAATCTTTGAATGATTGTGGTGACTGGGAGAGGTGCCTGAGGATTGGAGGAAAGCAAGTGTCTTTCCTGTCTTCAAGGAGGACCAGAAGGAGGATACAGGGAACTATAGACCAGTCAGTCTCACCTTGATTCCTGAAGTGCTGTGTCCAGTTCTTGGTTCCCGCAGTACAAGAAAGACATGGACATACTGGAGAGAGTTCAACAAAGCGCCTCTAGGATAATATAGGGACTGGAGCATCTGTCTTGTGAGGAGAGGCAGAGAGAGCTGGGATTGTTCAACCTGGAGGCTCATGAGGATCTCATCAACATATACAAGTACCTGATGGGATGGTGCAGAGGACAGAGGCAGGCTCTTTCCAGGGATGCCCAGTGAGAGGACCACCAGCAATGGACAAAAGCCATGTGGACTGTTACTGCTGTCAGACCAACATAAAATACTGAGGATGTAATGATCTTATCATCTGTTTTGCAGTCTTTTGGTAATTAAAAGACAAAATGAAAATACTTATTTTTAGTCTCCTGCATTAATCTAAACTTCTTGTCAGCCACATGCTGTTTTGTGCAGTCAGATGGCAAGGGTGAAGTGTCAGATTCAGCTACCATATTTTGTGGTCCTGACACATATGACCAATATTTGACAGTGAAAACTTCCTTTGGATAGGTATTGCCTTTTATTGGTAATACATAAGCTATCGATGACAAAAATTATTTAAGTTTAAACTTGAAGCATATAGGAGATGACTTCCAGTAGTTCTGAAAAATTCTGTTGCACTAATATTGTGAAACCACTGAGCGGCATGTTCCTTAAGCACCTGATGAGCATTTAGTTTTGGCATGACTGACTGAGAGCACTGTGTGTAGGAAAATGATTGTATCTGTGCCAGGTGTGTGTTTTTACAGAGGCCTTGGGTAGCATGACAGTGTTAGATACCTGAAAATCATGTCAATGTTGTTTGTTGTTGTTTTTTACTTGAATGCCACCTGTTGTTTTCTTGCCATGTAATTTTGCATTACCTTCCATTTATTCAGCTGATGAACACTTCAGGGAGTGATTGTTCAGTCCTTTGGCTCCTCTGAGGATTTTCCATAACCAAACTGAACGAAGAGACATTAAATGAACATTTAGGATGTAAACATAATGTGATCAGTCCTCTAGGTCTCCCTCCAGCTCTCCCTTCTAGAGAAAAGCAAACTCCTTCCTTGCTGCAGTGCTGGCGGTGAAGGGGAAGCCACCTCTGTTCACCCACTTCCACTGCTTATGTGCCCTCCTTCCTTCAGTCTGCTGAGCATGGCTGTCACATGGGGGCTGTCTTAGGCAGACACCATGGAAGGAGATCCATGTCAGTATGGAACAATTTAATACTGGGACTTCCTGGCTGTATGCACAGTAAAACAAATACTGCTGTTCAGGATGGGCTTTTACCTGAATGTATTGTTAAATCTGACTGTGGTATTTTTAAAGACTGGGTATGCCACCCTGATAAAGAATTGTCTCAAATAGAGGGGGCTTCCTACTACCCATTTAAAAATGTTGACTTTCCTTTGCAATCAGAAATTCTTGTGAGTAGTAAGTAAGAGGCAGCAGCTTTTTTTAGTAGGAAGAAATTGGTAGTTTAAGTGTATGTTGGCTAGAGAGAAGATTTCATGCATCTTTTTCTGTCTGCTTTCCCTTTGTAGTGCTGTCAGCCCACTCTTTGTTGCTCACTAAGTCCTAGTGACTTTGGCCCAAATTGACTGTAGTATAAATGCAGATTTTCAGTTGCCAGAAAGTTCCCATTTCTCGTTTATTTTTTCTCTTCCCTTTCTGCAGCGGTTTTGGAGATTTTTCGCCATCAACTACATGAATCTAAGCTCCTTTCTCTTGGTCTGACAAATTTAATTAGTAACAGAATTGTTCTGTGGTTATTTCTTCCCTGATCTGTGGCAGTGCCTTAAACTAGAGGTTGTAGTAGAGTCAGATGTGTTTTCTGAAGCTGCAAATTGAATGTTTGTATTGTGGTGTTTGTGTGAGCATAGTGGACTTTTTGGGGCATAGTCAGTAAAACCAGAAGGTGGAGGTTGTTGCTTTAAGGAAGATTTATAAGTGTGTTCCAGATCTGAATATTTTGTGATGTCCTCTTGTCTCTCTGATAAACTTGGGTATGTGTTGACAGGAGACAGTTGGACCTGGTTACGTGTCCAGTTCATTCACAGTGGTAGTCCAAGGAAGATTTTCCTTTAGTGTGGGAAAGAGTTGAAACTCGCACATGCTGTGGGAATGTGGCAGGTGTGTGCTAAGCAGCTGGGGATCATTTAGCTGGACTAAAATAAGGCCATAATGCAAGTATGCTTTGCAGTCCTGGCTCTTTTTCACTGTGCATACAGTTGACTTGCTTTAAAAGTTCGTCCTGGTAACAGGATGAGTTGTGTATTTTAAGGAATATAACAAGAACCCATGTATTGCCTAGTTCCCTAAGCAGGCCCCCATATGGAACTTAAGTGTACAAACAACAAAATAACAGCACCGAGAGACACCTGGATATAATTTGTTTACAAAATATTTTAGTGTAAGAGCAGTAAAAAGCCTGCCAGCCTGCCTGTATTTTAGTTTTTCAGTCATACTACAATAAGTTTTAGATAATTATGTTTTCTCGATAACTGAAACGTGCTTCAAGAACTCTAAGCCAATTATACACATTGTATTTTAGAAATTTTATTACTTTAAGTAGATAACCAAAATTTTACTTCTGCCTTTTCTCCAAAGGTACATTTCAAAGCACTTAATCTTTTGTTTTAGCTCTTCTCTAATCTATTCTGCCTATGAGAGGATTAATGAGATGTGAATTGTAATCTCCTTATTGATTTCCTAATTATTTTTCATAATCTAACTCCAGCTCTTGATTTATGCTTCTCACTGATGAAAAACGTAGAAGCAACAGGAATGAATAATCTGTATGTGTACACCCTGAAGCTGGTCGAGGATTTAGTTTTCTTTGTTTTGTAACCTCCATCTGGCCTGGTGGTGTTTCCATATCATATGCACTGCTTTTTTGTCTTTAGTCATACCACATCTTTTTAGATCCTCATTTACTTAAAATCTAGTTTCTGTAAATGAGCAGGATTTTATTTGATTGAGGAGCAAGGCTGTGCAGTAAATATTTAACATAACGTCTTTTTCCAGTTTCATTCAGTAGTCTGTCTTGACTTTTATTTCCCAGAGCACTTCCACTAAACCAGCAGCTGCTACCTTGTCTGCGGCATCTGGGGATCTTGATCTATTTACTGAGCAAACAACAAAATCCGAAGAGTCAGCAAAGAAACAACTCTCCAAAGACTCCATTTTATCACTGTATGGCACAGGAACCATGCAGCAGCAAAATGCTCCAGGTAAATAATTTTGTGAAGGTTTCTGTGCAGTACTAGTTTAAGCTTTACCTAGAACAGTTATCTTCTACAAATATAAAGCTAAGGTTGGCTACCTGCTAACTATAGTCAAATGAAGATTTTTAATTTTACCTTTTATAAAACTGAGAAAAATTACTGAAATGTAATATGGAAGCTAAAGAAAAATACAGTATGTGGTTTTAATTTATTTATAGCAGTTCAAATTATCAAGTGTACAGTTTACTGAAAGATTTGTGAACTCATCTTCTGCGATCTAATTCATTGCTGAAGATCTGAGTCTTCACTGTGCAACCAGCAGCTGCCAAGATCTGTATGGAGCTGTCAGAGCTTGGGTTTAGCTATGTTTGTGCGAAAACAAAGACCTCCAATACAGCAATTAAAAGATTCTGGTTGGCCACAGGGATTTGCCAAACTCTTCTTGGCAGTTAATCTTGTGGTGAGTCCCTTTTCTTTCAAAGTTTTAAGCAAATTTTCAGTTTTAATAGAAGGTAAATTGACAGCTCTGACATACAATAGGGTACAGTTATCCTTTGAAATTATTTTGGTGCACTTCTGACCTATGGGGATGGGGAGGAAAATCACAAAACGCTTTTGCTGAAATCTTCCCTTTTCTGGTACAGGTATGTTCATGGGGTCATCTTCTATGCCATTTACCACACAACCATCAACTCACTTTCAAGGCTTTCCAGCCATGGGAGTTCCTGTGCCAGCAGCAACTGGGATGATGGGAAACGTGATGGGACAATCGGTGCCAGTCATGGGACAGACCACAGGCGTGATGATAGGAATGGGAATGCCCAATGGATTTACTGGTACTGCACAAACTGGTGTGATGGGACTTCCTCAAAATGTCGTTGGACCTCAAGGTGGAATGGTGGGACAAATGGTCACACCACCACAAAATAAGTATGGCTTGCAACAAAACCAACAAGCTCAATGGAACCTCTCTCAGGTAAAGACTGGCTTCCTAGACAAGAGTGCTTTAGAAAAGATGCTGCTTTTCAGATCCAAAATGTGTGGCTGTAGGAGGAAGGTGCAGTGTAGCCGTGTTACAGACTGCTGGACTATGAACTGCTCAGAGGCATGTGTTAACAAATCAATAATAATGAATAATGATTCATTATTCATAATAATGAATAATGATTCATTATTTAATTGAATAATAATTCAATTAAAGGTAACATAAGCAAAGAATAATTTTTGCTCTCAAACTCGTTTTTACACTGAGCACTGAAAATTACAGTGATTAGATAATATTTGTAGAGAGTATGAATAGTTTTGCACCATACTTGAAGTGAATGTGCTGAATTTCAAACTCTTTCCCACCTTTAACCAGGTGCTAAATTCACATTAATTTAATTTCATGTGAATTATTTAATTCATTTAAGGAATTACAATATCTTGAGTAGATTCTTAAGCAATAGTGGTTAGATTTAGATAATATTCATGTTTATAAACCCACCTCATTCTTTGCTGATTGCCACCTAAATAGACAATTTCTATAAAAACTTGTGTATTCAAGATTTTGAGGTCTCCAAAGAACAAAAAAAAAATCTGGAGTTGCAAGTGCAGACAAGGCTATATTACTGGCTTTGGTGTCTCTTTATCTCTCTAACCATAATTTTGTTGGTTAGCTTTGACACTGTGAAAGCAAACTCTTACCAACTAACCACATCAACCATCTCCTTCACATGCTGTGTCAGTTCCTTAGTGGAACTTTCATACAGATGTGACACATACACCAAGTGCTGCAGCATGTCAGCTGGTGTGTGATGGTGATTGAAGGGCTCCAGAAAAGCTGGTAGCATGGAAAAATGCTTAGAAACTTAGATTGAGTCAGTATTTTTATTTAATGAGAAACATTTTTAGGGAAATGTACTCTTAACTGAGTGGCTGATTGGAGGCAGGACTGCTTTTAGCCAGCAGCATGCTGTGTTTCAGTGCCAGTGCTAACCAGCCTCATGCATGTGTTTGTGCTTCGCAGATGAATCAGCAAATGGCTGGAATGAACCTCAGCAGTTCCAGCAACGTGATGGGCTTTGGCCAGCCCCCCAGCACAGCGGCAGGATGGACTGGAAGCTCCTCTGGCCAGACTCTCAGCACACAACTGTGGAAATGAACGTTGCAATAGAAGTCTCTCCCAGAACAGCCACCTAACATTCCTTGTTCAAATGCATTTACTTTTGCTGTTCCTTCCATGTACATATATATTCTTTTTTTTTTTTCCCCAGCTGTTCAGATTAAGAATATAACTGACTGACCGTGTTGTGGTCTATATTGATTTAAATTTGATGTAGTGAAAAGCAGATCAGGAATATATTTATACATCATTGGAAGCATTTTCATACAATGCATATGATTTCATAGACCATATTAAGAAGCTGCTTAACCACATACTGATTTTTTTCCCTCAAAATTCTAGATCAAATGTTTGCATATAAGGGACGTAGCTATCATGTTAGTAATATCCAAAAATATGAACCCCAATCCCCCCAAATTACCCAGTAATCCTGTAGAAGGTACTCTATGAACAAATGTTTAATCATATATAAATAGAATGTAAATGTATCACCGAGCAATGTTTTCTAGTGTATCAAACAAATTTTGTTTCATCATACATTTCACTGTGATGTTATTATGGTGTGCATAACAGGGAATGTGGTTATTGAAAGAAAGATAAACCTGGATGTTACTGTAGTTCTACAAATCAATAGTTTATTCTTTTAAAAATGAGCATTGGATGCATTTGAGTTTCCTGTGATAAAGTCTCTGATCTGGCTCATGAGGCACACGCACAGTATTAATGCTGAGAACTGGCAGCACAATATGCATACACGGTAACTCCAAATGAATGGATATATTTTTCCTTGCAGAGATCCAGGTTTATGACAGTGATTGTGTTTACATTTTATGGTGCCTCGTAATGATAAAATGTTATTTCCCTATATTAAAAGGATAAATCCATAAGTGACTCTGGGTTTTTATTTTGTTATTGTACAACCTATTTGGCCGCTACTTCTAATGAAGTAAAACATGTTCAGTTTGGAGGATCCATTTATGCAGATATTTAGATCAACAGTTTGTGAGTTAAAATCAGTTTATAATTACACCATTAAGCTGGATAAATACAAAAAGTATATACATAAATAATGATTTTGAAAAAATACCATTACACCACATTTCTCTATGTGGAAACAGCGTTAAAACAAAGGTAAGTGTCAGTTTATTAAGCCGAGAGTTCAGAAATGCATGCAGACAAGTTAGAACAAGCACACCCACTTGATTTGCCTACTAGAGTCTCTGACAACTTCCTTTTGTTTCCACAGAAGTCCATCAGGTCTCACACAGAACCAGATGATTTTAACTGGCTGAATTCAAACACGTCCTGACGCGTCCATTGTCCTGCACTTGCTGTGTGACTGTCTCCCCACATCATACCTCAATATTGACTGTATCCAGGTGGTACTTTGGCTCGTTAGCTAGATTCACCTTCTCTGTTCTCGTGTGCCATACCAGAACCTATAAAATAACATTTGTGTCAGTACAGTCATCTACAGAGATGACACAAAAGCTTTTTAGAAAGTGTGGAACTTGGTACCTTTGTGCAGTTGTTTGCTTTTGGCTCCAGTTCCTCCACTGTTGTTATCTGTTTCAGAAAATCAGATTCTTGCATTCCTGGTTGAGAACCACGACGCTTGAACACGGCTTTGGGATGCGACAGGATCACTTGAAGACTCACAGCAAATCCTTGGATAGAGGGGGACAGGGAAAAAGTTAAGAAAAACCTTTAGGCTTTACATTTTTATGCAGTTACATTGAAGCCTAGAAATCTCCTGTGCTCTTTTAAAAATTGTCTAAATTTGATTATATGAATATTTGGTATTTGGTAGGTTTGTATGTCCTACATTTCTGTGTTTTGCCCTCAAGATGCAATCAGATGTTTTTTGCACCATATTTTCAACATGTTTAATCTATTTCCTGTCATGTAAGGAATATATATTTTTTTGCCCTGAAAAGTCAGGTATTGCTAAGATCCTGAACTATTCATCCTTTCTACTTCTAATTAAGAACTAAAACTCAATTTTAAGAAAAATAAAATGTATAAAATTTATACTGTACAAACACTTCTACATTTAAAGGTGAAAGTCAGAAAAAAGGTTAAAATACATTACAACTGTGATCTGTGGAGAGTTTCAGCCTGTAGAGAGTTTTTAACATTATTGTTGGTGAAAGACAAGCCGCATTAATGCTCTGCCTTGCACACTGTGTAGTTATTGTGGATTTGTGAATGACTTTCATCACTGGTGGTCTGCAAGGCAGTCTGCAGGTGATCTGTACGTGGCACAGCACGGCTGAAAGGACTTCTTCATGCACACACCTCTCTGCGATGCATTCCTGCAGTAACGTGCATTAGGTCCCTTGAAGGGAGATTGCACACTGAGAAATCACTGGTTTGAACAAACTCGCCCTCTCTGAAGAAGCTCCCATGAATCTCCAATTTGCCATTATTTATAGAACTCTCCAGTTTTCCTTCAGCTATGCTCAGTCACATGTATGGTTCTTTCAGCAGGACTCAAAACTCGACCGATAAGACTTGTAAAGAAAAACTACATTTGTAACTAACTCGTTATGTCTGATTGCCAAGCCTACCAAAGAAATCCTTTCTTCGTCAGTTCAGAGTGGTTCCAGCTGTCCCTTTATGACACAAGTAGTAACAGTTTTCACATCAGTTCTGGAAAATGGCAAGAACATTTAATTCTAAAGCCAGTATTAAAATGTTATTGATTTAAAATTGAGAATAGCTTTCTCTTACTTAATATAATTCTAACCCATTTTTACTACAGTTGTCTTGCTACTGTATTTTCCTTGAAAATATCTATGACTTTTGTGGGGGCCTTTTGAAGAGGAAAATATAAGGAAGTAATTATTACATCACGTATTAAAGGAAGGCGTACTGAAACCACTTTCAGTGGTTCCTGCTCTTGCTTGCAGGAAAGCACAGGAAGACACCAGAAAATTTGTTTTGTTTTAAATAAAGATTTGGACCCTGATAAAAACTATGGGTTGGACATAAACTGAGGTTCCAATTCACCGATGGACACAGTTGCAGAAGACATGTGTATATGTTATATCTTTTTTGTAACTTAATACATTATATCTTGTCTGAGATAAAGAAGAGGAGGTGTCTAGATGGAGAGAGCATATTGCCCACACCTTGCAGAGCAGTCCAGTGAATAAAAGACTTCCAGGAGGTGTGAGACCTTGGCTGTAGCCTGTCCTCACTCAGTTAACCTCTGCAGCATCACTGCTGGGATCCAGCTGTTCTCTGCTGCAGCTGCTGGGCTTAGCTCAGTGCTCCCAGGCAGAATAATGCTCTGGACTCCTCTTCCCCACCAGGGGTTTGTCTGCAGCAGGCTGCAGTCCTTTCCTACTTCCTACAACTTGTAGACTGGTCATGAGAGAGCACAAGATGGGCTCCATCCCAGTGTTGTTGGTAGGCAAGTGTAATCATTTGGAAAGAGCTGAGGTCGAGTGTTTAAACTCCCTCAGCAAGAGACAGCAGCAGTGTGTACAGCCACCTTGCACCACCTTGAAAGGGACCTTGGACTTAAAACTGATGAACAAATTTACCTGCTTCAGTTCAGTGGTTTTGGTTAGGTTTTGTTGGGGTTTTTTCCTCAGTTAGAACAAGCAATAAATTTTGGATGCAACTGGGCTTTGATAATTTTGGGCGCAAAAAAAAAAAAAAAAAGTTGCTTTGCATGGGAAGGCATTGTTGGAATCCTGATCAGCTGTGTGAGCTGCTGTTTCTTTTCAAAAAGATTTAGGATTCAAGCTGGCCATGCAAAAATGAAGTAAACACCAAAATAATTAAGGTAGTGGCCTAGTTTTTAGAGTGAGGAAGGAATCCCATTCTAAGCAGAAGGCACGGTTTTTCCACTGCTTACCTCAGTATGTGTCATTGTGGCTCCCTGGCTCCCACAGCCCCTACTTATCCATACACTGATTAATTTCTTATGCTTGCTCCTCTTGAGAAAATTGCATGGAGTTCTGAGGGTGGATTTCTCCTATGCACAGATCTTCAGATGGGCCGTGCCCCCTGCATGTAACACATGCCCTTGCTACCATGCTATTGCAAATTGCCATTATAGGGTGCTATCAAAAATCAGGCATCAAATAAAACTTAAATTATAAACTGAGTGTTGTAGGTGGCAAGGACACAGACTACTGTGCACAGACTGGCCTGAGGTTTGTTTCCTTGGTCAGTGGTCATGCAGTCTTTGTTTCTTAAAAAATCCAATAAAGCAACAACTTGAAGAGATAAAATAATGCAAGGAGATTTATGTCCTGCCTATTTTAGTTCTTCAGCTTTGCTTTATAATTGCTTTATTTCACATGTATGACATTTTGTAAGATGGACTTGGGAGAAAGCCACTTTCTAGTGACACCTTTCCACTGACTTTATCATAGATGTATCATTTTGGTGTCGGAAAGAGAGGAGATGGCTCAGGTTTTGACCAGACTGGCACTAATTTCTCTACTAATTTCTCTCAGTAGATAATGAGCCTGTGCTAATAGATGAAAATATGCTGTTATTTTGAATTCTATCACCAAACAGGGATTAATTTGGGATTACTGTCTCCAGTGTAGCATAACTGAACAGTGCTTACATGCATACAGTTATTTTACTTAATCATTATTCCTACAAGGTCATATTGGGCTTAAGCTCATATGAAGTGCCACAAGACAATTTCATAGCTGGAGTGTGAAGAGGTGTTCTTGGGGTTTTATGGTGTTTAATGCAAGGTTGTAAATTAAATCTAATTGGCTGAAGAACCACCTAGACAGGAATTACTTTGCTGGAGGACAAGATACCTAGGAGATGCGGCAAAGATTATATCTGTGCTTCTTTCAACGTAAGCTGTTCCTGTTAATTCACACCTTGACTTGTGTTAGATCAGTGGCTTCTGTTAAAAGGCAGAACTATTTTTTTTTCATCCAGTTAAACTTGAGCCAGTGTTTAAAGATTTTGTTGCCATGATTAATGCCATTGCTTCCTAGATGTTCTAGATAGGATAGTGGCTGAGGGCAAGCTGGAAACTGAGTGTTTATAATTTCTGGAGTGTATAAATGCTAATGCTCAGTGCTAATGTAGAAACAGACCTACTGTGTCCACATGGTTTATGGTACCACCTTTGGCTTGTTGGATGTGCCATGGCTTGGGCTCTGCTGCTCTCACTGTTCTCCCTGTGACACACAGTTTGGGTTGCAGTAAGGCAGAGATGGCTAACCAGGGGTTTCTATAGTTCAGAACAAAGGCAACTGCTCACAATTAATTCACCATGAAAGGCTCTTGATTGTAAACTCAATGTTTAAAATAGTATTAACCCTTTCACGGAGGAGAAGTTGGGGTTTGGTTTTTTTGAGCATGCTGTCTGCCATAGCCACTCAAAATTTTTTTGTTTGCGCTTGTGTCTTCCAGCAGTGGCTCTTTCAGAGTCAGTCAAAATATGCCATGTTTTGTGGTGTCATGAATAGACTAGCTTTTTGCTCATCAGAAAGATGAGATGTACTGAAGAACTCATAACTATAGCAAAATGAAAATTAAAGAAAAAAAAGGTGTTTGCTCAGGCTGTAGCAGAGGCACTTCGGGCACAGTGGATGAGCTCTGCACCACACATCCAAAATCTGCTTGCCTAGTCATTTACAGGCATGTACTAATCCCTGTGACTGAAGTAACTCTTGGAATGCTAATGTAAAGCATGTGCCTGCCTTCTTGAACAATCCTGACACTAGGAGAATCATGATGTAACATGTTTTCATGGGTGGTCCAAAATTGTGGCACTGGGAACAAGCCAAATTTAAAACAGCAGTATTTAATACAGAAGACTTTAAATCATGTCCATACTAAATAACACTACCTAATTCAGAATCAGTGTCACCTTTTTGCTTTCAAGATTCTTTCTCACTTTTCTTCCCTGAGGGTAAGGAAGTTTGTGTCAAACTCTAGAACTCACCTACAGTTAAAACTGAAGCAGAACTTAGAAAACACCTGAACTAATTCATATGGTGAGTTGGTTGCCAGTCAAGAAGCAGCACAGGAAACAGCTACTCTGCTTTCTGAATGCAATTTAGCATTGGAGAATAGCAGTGTCAGCCACAAATTTCTCAAAATAAATAACCAGTGCTTAATGAACTGATCTAATGTGACTGCGATGTGTGTGTTTCATGGACTCTGGGGAGGTTGGCCAGCTAGGCTCTTTGAGCTGAGCCCAGTGAAATCAGCAGGATCTGTCTCCACTTCCAGTAATTTGAATTTGACCCTGTATTTTGAAGCCTAGAATAAGAAGTTTTATGTGCTTAAAAGCTTCATCTGAACAGCCACAAGATATATCAGTGATTCCAAACCTTTTAAGCGGTCTTGTGTTCACACCCAGACTCATGATCAAACTCTTGTGAAAATCACTGTGAAAAGATAGTTCAGTAAACCAAAGGGACCTTCCGTACCAGTGCATTGGGTGTCAGAACATTAACTGTAGACAGCTGAGCAGTTTAATATATGCACCTATACTTTTTTCATGGTAATATTTTCAGAAGAGGTCCTTGAACTTCCTTATGTGCGGTATAACCTAAATTGCTTGTGTGTTTGGTGAGGAGATGGAGAAATGCTAGTGATGGACCACAGCATGGACTTAGGTTTTTTTAGCAAGCCTCCCAAGTCTGCAGGGGTGTGTTGGGAAGTCGGGAGCAAAGGGCATGGGTAGGAAACTGAGTGTTGACCTGTGTCCTGTAGACTGTACCTGCTCAGACACCTATGAAGTTCTGGATTTGCAGTTCTGTTCTGTTAGTGCCCTTCCACTGTATTCCTGAGGGGACTGAAGATGCAACTTTCACATAATTTTTTTAGCACGCTACACAGCATCCATTTCTCTCCTTGCTGAAATTAAAAATGTAATTTAATTTCTTCAGTATTTTTGAAGACTAATAAAAGTTGTCTTACAAAATAGTAACTCCTTGTTTGTGGATCTGCAGTAACTTCCTGTACTATCAATGTTTCTTTGTCTCTATAACCCTCCCTTTTGTGACTTTCATAAAAGTGCAAGCAGGTAATGCTCCTAATGGAGCTGCTTTTCCCTCATGCCACTGATTCAGCCAGCAACTGCAAAGTAAACTACAACTTAAGAACTTTCCAAGTATCTCTTCATGTCTGGGTTAGAGTCCCTTGGCCATTGTTGTGTAATGGCTTTTTGCCTGCTGCTAATGAATTATGAACCATGCTCTCACCTAAATAATGCCCATCAGTAATCCCTTCTACAACACTGTATCAATAGGTATCTGTGAGTCCACAGGCAGAGCAGGCAAAGACTGATAAAATGCACAGCTGCAGTCCTCGATACGCTGCATGGGTTTGGGCATTGACATACATCTCCCCTGTGGAATGCCTCTACCTAAACACTTAAATATTAATTTTTATGCCAGGTGGTATTATGGTCTTGAAATGCCCGTACAGTACAGAAAAATTCACCTGCTGATGTTTGTATCTTTGAGGTGTTAAAAACAATTAGTATTTTATTCTTTTTAACCAATACAACTGTATATACTGTACATATTTATCATCAGACATTTCAATTAATATATTCTGCCCAAGTGAGAGCACTGTTCTTTTCCCTCTCCCAAAATATAAGTGTACCAGAGGAAAAAAAAAGTGGCTGTTTCTCTCCTGTTCTTGCCCTTGTATTCCTACTTTTCCCCTTCCCTCCTTGATACAGAAGATGCCTAAGTGCAAATATCATATCGCTTGCTAGGAAATCAGCTGCTGCTACATCAGAAATTGGACTTCTGCACAGTGGTGATTCATGTGGCAGTTGTGAATATATTCAAAAGATTGTCTAAGCACGGACTGACAGCAAAACAGAGCTGTGTGGTGTGCAAACTTCACTGCAGAAGATTGATTACATCCATTTTGAAGCTTTTCTGCCTTCATCTACTAGGCAATAGCTGTCAGTGATTTTTCACCTAAGCCCAGTGTTTCAAACTATATCCATCTACAGTTATCACTGTCATTCCAAATAACCAATACAAAATGAATCATTTCATGATACAGTAGCATTTTACAACATGAGGTCTACAAAAGGTCTGTATTTATACTACCTGGTTTAGATTGATGACACAATGACGGGCAGGTGCTCCTTGCAAAAATTACTTCAATGAGTTAACTTGCAATTAACTTGTTTCAGACAAACAATTTATACAACATAAAAGCCAAGTTGCCACATTAAATTAGAAACAAATGAAAGTAAGTTCAGGTATCACCAAGCAGCAACTTAATTAGACAAGATGTGCAAGCTAAGACTTCCAGGATATTTAGTGCCAAAAGGCTGCATACAGTGCTGACACTTGGGAAGTTTTAAAAGCTGCTTACGTTGAGAAAATCAGTTATTATCAGAAACATTCATGTATCATGGGAATTGATCCTTACCTGCCATGTCAATAGCAAAGGGCCTGTCCGCTCTCCAGCCCGTGTACCAGCCAACAACTTTGCCGTTCTCCACGACTGGGCGCTCGTACCGCCGTCCCCCGACCAGTCCCACGGGCCACACGGACACCTTGCGTGTTGTGCGCATCTGCAAGAGGCAGCACAGCATCACTCACTGCCTGCCCCTGCTCCTGGCAGGCTTCTTTTGTAAGTGTTGGTAGAAAGCCTACACACTAATCAGCAAGACTAGGTATTCAAAGGCAATTCTAGCTTACAGATTTCAGCCCAACAGAGTAAGTATTGGAAAGCTACGTGTGCCCACTCATTTTCTGTGAAATCTCCAGCTCTTTAGCCCATAGGCACTTCAATTCTACTTTAACACCCTATTCATATCTTTTATAGCAAAATTTTTAAAAGCTGTGAAAAAACAGGTTTGGGTTTTTTTTTCTTGTTTGGGTTTCCACAGGTGTAGTAGATCTTTTTTATCTGCAAGACTACAGCATTCTCTCAGTAGGCTTATTTCTATAGATTGCTGAGATATTTTACAAACCTGATGAGAGAAAATGTAATAATGATTAACAAACACGCGTGTCACTAAAACAAGTACAATTAGTTTGAGACTGGTAAAAAATGCATTGAGTACAGGAAATTATGACAGGGCTCTTTCCTATGTGCAACATACCAGATTTGTCCAGAGCTGAGATGCAGCTCAGATCTATTAAACGGTCACAAAAAAAAAAAAAAAAAAAAAAAAAAGAAGATTATTTGGGTTAAACCTTTTTTAATTTTACATTTTCCCTTTAAAAGCTCTGCTAAATTTCCAAGAAGGATGAAAAAACAGGCCAGGCAGGATGCTTACTATCAATAACAGGAATTTTTCCCAGTGGTGTAAATGTAAATAAATGCAGTTCTAGAAAAATGGTCCTTATCTAGCCTTGAGGAATCTACAGATACTAAAAAATAATTCTTTAGCAAGAAGGTTGCATGACTGGGAGTCGCTTCAAGAAAGACATTGAGGTGCTGGAGCATGTGCAGAGAAGGGCAATGAAGCTGGGGAAGGATCTGGAGAGTAAGTCATAGGAGGGGCAGCTGAGGGAGCTGGGAGTGTTTAGCCTGTTAAAAAAGGAGGCTCAGGAGACACCTTATTTCTCTCTACAACTACCTGAAAGGAGGTTGTAGCCGGGTGGGGCTTGGCCTCTTCTCCCATGCAGCTAGTGACAAGACAAGAGGAAATGGCCTCAAGCTGTACCAGAGGAGGTTCAGTTTGGACATCAGGAAGAATTTCTTCACTGAAAAGGTTGTCAGACATTGGAACAGGCTGCCCAGGGAAGTGGTGGAGTCATCATCCCCAGAGGTGCTCAAGAAACAACTGGATATGCCACTTAGTGCTATGATTTAATTGATACAGTGCTGTTCGGTCAAAGGTTGGACTCAATCTTGGAGGTCTTTTCCAACTTTAAAGAACCTGTGATTCAGTGAGTTCAGATAACTGGTTCACTGGACCATTTTCTTCAGTAAACAGGAGATAATATGACATGAACTTTGACGCACTGCTCCCCATGGGAAAATCAGATAGTCTGGTGTGAGAACTTGAGCAGACGAGTGCAACAGACAGGGCAACTTGCACAATTTAACCACATTGATTCAAAAGCCACTGTTTCAACTACTGTGTTTTAAATGTGGTGCTATTTAAACAAGTATTAAACTATTTCAGTGTAATGTGGGCTTTATTTGATCTATTCTAAAAACAGTCTCATCTTTTGTTGTAATTGAAGCTTATTCCTTAGGGAAAGGTTATCCCTTTCTCCTTCCAAGCACTCCTCTTAGCAAAAACAAATACAGTTTTACATATTTGTTACTGCAGTCCCCTATCAATGGATGTTGAAGTAAAAGACAACCTTGGTTAAATATTAAGCAATTCTCTCTCTCTCTGCCAAGGTGAAAAATTTATCATGCATATCATCTAGACTCATAGGAGTTGCACTAGAAAAAAACAAAGACATCATGTCAGTGTGGTTCACATTTCCAATACATTAGCAGATTCTTAGAACTTTCACAGAGGGAAAGCATAAAATATATATTTGAAAATCCACAAATATGTATGGACACACAGAAGAGAGATATGTACCTTCTCTCCCTCCAATTACTTGTGTATCTTCAAATTTGTTTAGCAGAATTTCCTCACCTCCACCCTAATAGCTGTTGCAGTCAGCTGAGAATCACACCATCTCTCAGTAGCAGCAGCCCATAGTGTGTAAGAGCACAGTATGTGTACAGTTGGCAATACAGGGATTTCTTGTGATAAGGATTCTGTCCAAGCCATTGACTATTTAATTGCCATTGAGACACTACCATGAATCTCTCTACAGGTTATTGCTAATCATGTTTATCTGTAACTCTTCTCCCTGCTTACGTTTAATTTTCCAATCTGTCGCAGTCCTCCATGCAGGAAAAGCAGAGTTAGCAGTTAACTGTTTGGGTATGGACATTAGCCAAACCTTCTCATGAAGATCTTTTAACTCTGGTTTTAATGATACATCCCTTTTGCATATTTTGCTAACAGCATATTTCTATTAACATCCAAACACATCAGACGTGGACACAGGGCGTCATTCTGTTGGGCATGTCTACACAGGTAAGTTCCAGTAGGTTTCCAAGGGCACCAACAAGCCACATACACGCAACTGTGCTACAACAGCAATAACCACAGGATGAACACACATGTTGCCATTAATACCTCCTGGAGGGTATAGATACCTTTACAAATTATTAATGTACAGAATTGCAGCACTTTAACCACCCTATGCCAATCACACCCACAGTAAACACAAAATGCCACAAGATAAGGGCAGACACACTCTTAACTACGAGAGTGGCTGATGCATGGTGCACCCATGCCCTGCCTGAGCACGCAATAGAAGTTTGGGCAGCTGTACTGTACAATGGGCCAGGTTACACAGGACTTCTGAACTGGGTAAACAGCAGCCTCAGCATCTATGCTGGCAGAACCAGACGGATTTACATTAATACTCTACCATACACCGCGTCTACGAAAATCTTGTCAAGTATATCACTGACCTCGCAAAACCCAAGAAGTTTTGAATTCATACAGTCTTGGTTCTATCTTGGTGTCTAAGAGTTATGTCAGTAAAGCCACCACACAACAGAAGGAAGGAGCTCTACATTTTGTCCTTGGGTTACTTTCTTTATTCTCACAGGTTACATTTTTGGAGAATGAAATAAGCAGGTGTCAAGAATACAGCAATCCCTTTAAGTAAAAGCTGAAAGAGCACATCTAGACCAGTATTTATGCTAATTCTGAAATACCTCACAGCCTCAGAATATGCTAGGCAGATGAAAGTAGGAATATTTCTTTTAATCTTCTGAGAGTAGCATTACTGCAGTTAACATACTGCTATGTGAAGGCTGTATTTATGTATGATGGGGGAAAAGCTATTATTTGGATTAAAAGGCCAGCTTGCACCTGGAATTTTATGTTGCTAATCATTGGGACACAAAAAGGTGATTCAAAAATGTGTTAATTCTAAATAGTCTTAGTGCTGTGGGCTAAGCAACTGCCAAAATCCTATGACTTACAAATAGCTTCCTAAATTGCCCTTCTGTCATTGTAATGACAGCAGTAGCACACCCTGTCTTAAAACTCAGTATTTTAAGTCCTAGCGACTTACATGAATGGTATTCATCTTACATCTTATTCTCTGTAAGTATCTGGTCTGTCCTGGTTAGACTTCTGTAGTTAATGAAAGAGGTAGGAACCCACTGACATGATTCATCCTGCTTGGCTTAGACAGCTATCTTAAGGTGGGATGAATCTCCCTCTGGAAATGCTTTTATCCTCTATTTACTTTTTGATTATTTGAAAGGGGGTCTTACGCGTAGGAGGAGAGTTATGTACTGGATGGGGAAGATGGTAGAAAAAATCTGAATTAAGTAGTAGAAGGGACAACAATTGGGAAGGATTGGGCAAGGAAATGACAGGAGAGATTGGTAACAACTGACCTAAGAAATCTCAGTGAGGTGATGGGCATATAACAGTAAATAGTTACAACAGAGTAACCACTAAAGAATAGCAAGTGAAAATGCAGAAAATGTATCTGAGTAATAAAAGGCAGTGATAAAAGCATTGCCAAATACAGCATCTCATTAGTCAATCAAGAAAAGCTGCTTAATGGGATGTGCCGGACTGATGAATAGGGAAGATACGAAGCCAGTAACAAAATATAAAAGCCCAGGGGGAATGAAGGCAAATGACAGACAGGGAGAAGAAACATGGAGGTAATTCCTATAGTGAAAAGGCTTCCAGACTGGTACAACCATCCTAGTGTTTTTGCAGCATAATGTTGATGTGTTTTTACTTGAGATTTAAAGCTCTTTGTAAATGCAAACCTGCTGCTACACGTAGTACGCTTTTTTCTCCCCCTGTCATTTCAGCCTCTCTCTGATTTGTGATCTATACTGGTCAGGCTACAGGTTAGCACCTAAGCTCACCATCCCATCCCACTCCACCCCCCTGGCCATCCCAGTGACACTTGGGCAGATTTCTACAAAAAAATTCCTATTTATTATTACCAAAGACAGGACATAGAGCTCCTTCACTACAACTCTTCCACAGCAGAAAATTTTATGGGTTAAAAAAACATAAGCACAGCCAGGTTCCCTGTCAGTTCTCACACAGTTCTCCGCATTGCTCACAGGACATCTAAAGCCAGATTCTGCTTCAATGAAACTCATGGGAGAGTACTACGAGTCAGACAGACAGCTCAGCAGCAGTGATGCTGTGCCCGTTTACTGAGGCACTGGATGGAGCTTCTGCCCCTACTTACCATCACTTCAAAGGAGGTACTGAGGCATAGAAAACCTCTGCCAGTGATTTTTGTGGTTCAGGGAGTGTGACACTTAAGGGATAGGAACTTCAAAAAGCAAGGTTGTTGTTGGTAAACTTGACTGTAAAAGGTATTCTCTGTGGGAAAACTTGTAGAAAGGGTCTACAAGCCAAAAAAATTTTCAGTCATTGAACTAGCCTGCTCCACAACCCTCACAGGTGATCTGATTTAGTTCTTCGCCATCCTCACTATTAGAAAGTTTTCTCTCCAAGCATCTGTTTTAAACCTTCTCTGCTGATTTGTACACAATCTACACTGCAAAGGGAGGATACATTAATTCCCCCCTTCTTTCCAGCAACATTTTATATATAGGATACAATGATTAATGCTTTTAAATTATACCAGCATCCTTGGGCACAAATGTCAATATTGCTTCCCTACAGAAGAAAACTGTACCAAATTTAACTAAAGCAGTTAGGAGCCAATTTCGCTGGACTGGGATGACTTCCAAAACATTTGCTACTCATGTTACTTCTGGGCCCTTCTACTGACTGGTTCTTTTTCTCATCCTACTCTCTGTCGTCCTACAAGGTTGCGTTCACTGCACCTCGGAAGAGCTGCTGACCCTCTCTAATTAAATTCAGAGTAACAGTATCAGTTTCACATATGAGACCACTGCTCTCAGTGCAGAAATAGACAGTACTTCACAACCCAGAGTCCTTCACTTGGATAATGTTTCAAATAGCTCTTTTTTTTTTTTTTTTTTTGGTCACTGTTTCCTCTCATTTTTAAGCTATTTCATTCTCTGCCAGTCTTTTCTAATCCAGTCTCTTTAGCACAGGTACTACACGTGTATGTGGAAGAAGAATGTCAGTGTGCATTTAAAATCTGTCATGTACTCCTAAATCATTTATACCCTAGAAAGGTATTTAATGCACTGCTAACACATATTTGGATCATTTTTTTTATTCTGAAGAATATAACTAATGACTGCCAGCTAATATTTAATTCTATCTAGACTACTGAATGTTATTTTTAAGACTATATCAAAAAATTTGATTTTTCCAACCAGCTCCAAGACATACAACAAAAGATTTTCATGTTTTTAAAGATAAAAAGATTCACTTATACTAGTTTTAAATCTTTTTGCATAAATGTATCCATTCAAAAATACACATATACAGTGTATAAAGATTATGACAGTTATGTAAGTGTTATTGAAGGAACACTAACCCTTCCCTTGTCAAAGCTGGAAAAAATAGCAAATATTCACCTCTTCTGTGATGCATTTTTTGAGTTGCTCAAAATATTTTACGAAGATGATCACAGGAAAACTGAAGCCTGTGTGACGTGCAATGCCTGCAAGTATTTCTGTTCCATTTTTAATAACAAGGAATTATTTTTTTTAGGCTACTGAAATGGCTGTTAAAAGCCATTAGAATATCTGCCACCTTCATACATACCTTTTGGGAAAGGGAAGAGCAGGGACGCAAGGAAGTGCTTTCAATCTGAATCTAGAGCTACCTGTAAAGACTACCACAACTTCACGAGAACAGGCTGAGCTCTCTCTCCTTCTACTTCCTTTCCAGCTTCAACTCTACCATCACATTCAGGGTATTCTTGTGCAGGCAACAGCTACAGCAAATTGAATTCTGGTCCACAATTCAGTGGGCAACAGGGCTAACTGCTAAGCTACTAAAGTTTGGGGTTTTTTTTACCCTTCAGAAATGACAATTAGGGCTGTGATTTACTTTAAACTCCATGCTGCAACTTTGAGGACATAGTTTTGCCAGTCAGAAAACTAGCCTATACATCCACATTCATCACAGGTCTTAGGAAAAAAGATAATTATAAACAGCACTAGAGGGTTCCAGATTTACTACAGACAGTGACATTTTCCAGAAAAACTCTACTGTAAACTGGGTTCTTGGGGTTTTTTCTGATTTCCATGAAACACATTTGGTCTAGTTCTACTGGGCCCAGCTCGCTCCATATCAAATATAAAGTATTCATTCCTATACATACCAGGCAGAAGGACTTTGGACAGAGATTAGAATTTCCTCATCAAAAGCTCTCAGAAGTATCCCACGGCATTTCATGTCAAAGCATGCTCCTTTCTGATCATGACCCTCACAACTACACTACAACTCCCAGTAAAGCTTTTGCCGAATTCGCTTTGTTAAAAAGGCTCTGTCTTCTGTAAGGGCACTAGGGAAAGCCACAGTAAAAGAGCTGCCTTAAACATAATCCTTCACTGACGTGCAGTTCTGTGGCTCACCTTTTGCTCCACAGTCCTGCTTTTTTAACCTCTGAGCAAAATGCATCCCTAATGCCAATGTTTCTCTCATGCTGGCTTTACAATCCTAACTAGCCTTGGTTCCCACCTCCCCAATCCCTCACCGCTGTTACTGAAACCAGCTTTGACTCAGAAACAAGCCATTACAAAGAAGACAGACCTACTATTTCATAAGACAGCAAATGTATGTAAGTGCCTGCGGGCAGACAGTACCTCACATTGCCGCTGGCAGTTTGGGACCTACACACCCCTCTGCCCCTGTCAGTGACATGCTGGAAGTCACGCAGCCAGCACAGGATGGTGGGTGGTAGGATGAGAATTCAGAGCTCCTGTCTTGTCTTCCTACATTTAAACTGCCCCCTCCCAGTGAGCAGACTCCAGTTTATCAGACCTCTTTTAGGATTAAGCAACTGCAGGTCTGGAGAATTGTTCCTGGCAGGGCAACGAAGTGAAAAAACTCCCTCTCGGGTAGAGTTACCACCACTTTCATGAGAGGAATTACTACCAGATTTCATCTACACACAATATGTTCTGAAGCTGTTCTCTTCATGCTTGGAAAAGACAAGTATAGCTTACACTCATATATCTATCAATTCCGGAAAGAGAGATCAGGATTTACTACAGAGCTGTCAAGCCAGAATCCATGGAGACACAGAATTTCTTATATCAAGAAAAAAAAAAGGCAACCAGCCCTCAAGCAGTGCCTCGACTGAAAATCAGACTCCTGGCTCTCTCCAAATGTAACCTCCGACACATCTTGTTGGTAAAGCTTGCCAAGGGACTTCCATTAACTTTGCCAGGTCCACAAGGCATTCCCTGTGTTACTACCAGTGGTGTCCCCCGAGACCTCGCATACAGCTCGTTAGTGACCCCAGAAAACAGTCATGGGAACTTGCAGAGGTAATTGAAGCAAAAGCTCCTTCTCCACTTCTGTAACTGAGCTTTCCAACCACCACATTTCACAGGGAAAACTCATTCATGTGTGTCTGCCTGTGAACACACAGCTCAGAATAAACACCTCTTCCCTAGCAGCTGAACCCTGGTGAAAGGGAGGTCTTAGGATTGCAGAGGTTCATGGTGGAGGTTACAATTCTTGCTAGCAAGAGGAAACACACGTTGCCTGTTGTGTCTGTAATTTTCAAGGTTAACCCTTCAGACAGCGTTATCCCCTTGCTTTCCTGCATTTCCCACCTCATCAAAGAGGTAATTTGTACCTTTCTGTTGCATCCTTCACAGCAATCAGAAGAATAATGATAGAAATTATAAAAGAATAAATGTGACTGAACACCTTTTCAGTAGCTCCGGGTCACTGAAGTGAAATGCCTGTCAATACTGTTCTCTTTAGTTTGTCTGTAATGTCAGTACTCAAAAAAAAAAAAAAAAAGCCCAAACCAACAAACTATTAAAAAAAAAAAAAAGTAGATATTTGTCTCCAAATATCTTTTGTTCCACACTAGTCATTGTGTCAAAGTGTACTTTCTGTTTCAATTAACAAATTCCCTAAGATTCAATCAGATTAGCCTTATATCTGTGAACATATATGTGGGCACTCCCATCACATCAAAGATGGGTACGGTGGAATTACTCTGCATTCTAACGTGCTAAGCACAGCCGTGAGAATTTTAAAAAAATCAATTACAACAAAGGTTTAGCCTCCAGGCAAAGGTCCTTAAATTAGCAGCTTTAATGCTGAATGCCAAATGGGCAAAAGAAGTAGGACATCTCTGTTGAATGGGGACCCTGCACCTGCCCACTCACTCACGGGAAATGAAAAGGGATGCATTACAAACCTAAACATTTCTAAACCAGCTTGCTCTAGGGAATTGCACGTGCTTCACGTTTCTGTGTGTTGTGTTCATTTTAGCCTACTGACTGTAAAGCACACGAGGAGGCACATTGCTTGGAAGCAAGCTGTAGAATATGGGTGTACACCTCTAAATACAGTTCTATCCACCAGCAAGAAGATACGGACCACAGTCTGTCTGAAGCCCTGTGTGTTCCCTATCTGCTGCCAACCTACTTTTCCATTTCCCTCCCTTATTTCCCTGCCAAGGGTACTCTCCTAGCTGTCACAGAAGATGTACATGATCTTTCTTCTGCTGTTTTATGTTCACTTATTGCAGTCCCTCCTTCCTGCCAGGCAGAACTCAGAAAGAAAGCTGGATACCCTCTGCCCCAAGCGCTTGCCAATTCCCACCAAAATGAAACAAAGCCCTTCACCAAGGGAAGGCAATAAAGACAAAACCAGGTCCTTTCAGAAAAGAAACTCCTGAAAGGGTGTTTAGTCATTACACAAACGATTTGCTGCTTTTAAGAGCGAAAAGGCTTCGAAAAGGCTTCAAAAAGGCGAGTCCACGTGAAGGAGCCGGCTCTGGATAAATTCATTTGCGCCAAGAAAAAACTGTGAAGGATGGCGACTCCTGATGCCAGTTTGCCCTACAAGGAGAGGGATGCAGCCCGAAAAAAATCCCAACTATGAAAGAGTGCTTTTCATCCCAGCTGTAACAAAAACACAAGATCCCTTATATAAACCCTAAACTTGCCTCGCTCGGCAGGAAAGCGAGAAAACAACAGTAAAA
Organism: Corapipo altera; assembly: GCF_003945725.1. NCBI lineage: Eukaryota > Metazoa > Chordata > Aves > Passeriformes > Pipridae > Corapipo > Corapipo altera. The sequence goes on from NW_020884890.1 coordinate 6,154,058, forward strand.
AGTTGGGGGGAGCGTGGAGGAGAGGGACAAGAAACTTAAAAATCAAGAGAGGAGTGTCACACGAAGACAGCGCCGGAGAGCCCGGCTGAGGGACGGGGTGCGGCGAGGTGTCCGCGCCGGGGACCGGGCTTGAATTCTCCATGCCCAGAATTTCTGAGTAAGGGGCACCGAGCCGCCGCAAAGCGGGATGTGGCACAGCCCCGCGCGGGAGCCTGGAGAGGGGCGAGCCCGGCGGGAAGTGGGGATGCTAGAAGCGGTGGGAGCCCGCGGAGAGGCGGTGGAGCGCGCCCCCCCCCTCCCTTATCCCGCACGCACCTCCTGGAACAGCTCCAGGCTGTAGGTGTTGTCGTCGTCGGCGAAGAAGAGCACCCCGGGCTGCGGGGGCGGCAGGTGCTGGTGCCGCTGCCGCAGCCAGGCCAGGCCGGCGTTGCGCTGCTCGGTGGCGCGGGGCAGCCCCGGGCGCTTGTAGCGGCGCGGCGTGGGGACGTGCAGGTGCGTGCAGGGCAGCCCCGCGCCCGCCACGAACCGGGTCACCAGCTCGCTGCGCGCCGCCGCGTCCTCCACCAGGATCCAGTGGAGCCGCGACACCTGCCGGAAGGTGTTGGCCAGGCGGGTGAGCTCGGCCTTCTGCACCGGGCGGCTGTAGGTGGGCGTGATGGCATAGATGGTGGGCAGCACCGCCTCGGGCCGCCGCCGCGGGGCGGGAGGCCGCTCCCCGCCGCTCCCGCCCTCACCCCCGCCGCGGGGGTACAGCGCGGGCAGCGGCGCCCGGCTACTATCGATGTCCAGCACGATGATGACGATGAGCACCCAGGGCAGCAGCAGGAGGAAGCGGCTGAATAGCAGGGACTTCATGCTGCCCCCGCCGCCCTCCCGCCGCGCCTCCGCTCAGCGCCGCCCCATGGACGGGCGCGGCGGGGCGGCCCCTCCGCGCTGCTCCGCGGGGCGC
>NW_020884890.1:6808065-6912023 GCF_003945725.1 Corapipo altera
CATGTGCCATGAAACCGGATGTGGGATCGTTGGCTGTGCCTGTCTGCAGGTGACATGTAAGAGCTCTCAAAATGGTCACAACTCCAAAGTTCCGAAGGCGAATTCATAAAGCATAAAAAGAAATAATGGTTTTATTTGACAGCCCATCCTTTTCTCTGATTCAGTAGTGATTATGAACTCACTTAAATCAATGCAGTTACATTAAGGAGTGTTAAAAAAGCACATTTGTCCCTATTCCTGCATTATTTGTGGCAACTGCTCTGACGGATTAATGTCAGGCTACTGTGTCATTTGTTGACAAGCCTCATTTTGTTTTCCATGTGCTGCTTTTATTGTTAGACTGCTCTGTTCCCTCACTACACCTTTGTTACTTTCCTATTAAGCTGCAAGTCGGATACATCAGGAAAATTTCTTGCAACCAGTGAAAGCTTGTGCTGGAGCATTATTAAACTTTGATGATAACCTGTTTAAGGAGGAAAAAGAAGACATTACTGCTGACAACAAAAATGGTTTGATAACTGAGGTACTGCTCATCTAGCTGCTAAGGTCACTTGACAAGGGCATAAGAGGAAAGATCTTGCTCAGACAGAGAGGACAAAAAAGCAGGTTAGCTTTGGGGGAGCAAGGTCTAGTTTGATACCTTGAGCCTTTAAAACACAGCACCATGAAGAACCTGAAAGAGGGAACTGCACAGGACTGTTTTGTGTAGCTCCATACACCTTAGTGTGGCATTTAAGTTGTCAAATGAGTAGAATGAAGTCTTCATGCCTTCAGCTAACCAACATCCTCAAAGAGTAAAACTAAACTTTCCTGGGATTTGGGCTCAGGCTGACCTGGCATGGACATCCTCACTGCCCAGATAAAGGCCATCAGAGAGTGCAAATGTACAAGGGCTGAGCCCTAAGGCCAGTACTTGGGCTTTTCTACCCAAATCACAGTGAGGCTAACAACACAGTCCCGTTTTAGGACTCTAACCCAGCTGTTGGAAATCTAAAAGGGGAGCACAACCAGAAGAATGACACTCACCTTGGTATAACTCTGAGGGTCAGCAGGGGACAACATGCTTTGCTGACCCCTTGCTTGTGCAGCTGCACTTCAGCAACTTCAGGGTTCTGCTGGACAGCAATGAGGGAAGTGCTCACTTGTTATAAAGTGCTTTGGAAGATCGCTAGCATGAAAGTCTGCAATTGTAAAACTACCAGTTCTCAACTGAGTTAGAATGGCAGGGCAGCTGTACTCTGTGTTTACCCTTGCACTAGGTTGCAGCACAAAACTTCCTACATTTAACCCTGAATTTCCATCTTCTTGAAGCTCCCCTCTCCTGTGCCAGACACAGGAGGTCAACAGAAAGTGTCCCTGGAATTTTTCCCCCAACCTTCTGGAGAAGAGGCTGTTCCAGGGGACGTGACTAGTGTATCCTTATGTCCTGACAATGCTTAGTTGCTAGAAAAGTTTTTTGAATTAGTGGTTGGCATAGCTCACAGCAGCCTTCAACCTGCTATAACATGCTCTGAAGTGAGGACAGCTGCAGGCAACAATTACTTTTTTTGAACTATGTTCCAGTCTGATGTGCACATGCTGCCCTTCAGCAAACTATCACAATTGCAGGCAGAGATGGGAGGGCCTTGCCTGCAAGCTACAGCCTCCAGTTGTGAAGCCTTTGCGCTTCCTCGTGAATGGGGCTGGCGAAGGCCTGCTGAGTTGGCTTCACCTGGGTATGTGAGCAAGATTCAGCAGGACTTGTTCACAGAAGTTGACACTGGACCAAGCCCTTCAGATGCACATTCCTGAGCCCACTCCTCCCCTTGAGGGTATTTTATGTCAGCCGCTCCCAGGTTTCCCTCTCACCTTAATTACCTTCTTGTAGTGATCAGCTCTGTGTGTGTGTGTGTATGTGTGTGTGTGTGTGTATGTGCATGCAGCCCAATCTCTTCTAATGTGATCCTGGCTTCAGGGTGAACCTTTTTTCCAGCACCTAAATGCAACTCATCTCGATATGAGGCAAGGGCAAGAACTTGCTTTTTTCTCTCACACAAAACAAGGAAGTGCATTCTGCCTCACCACAGCTGCCACAACTGCAGCTGCACTGCTGAACCAGCTGCACTTGCTGACCTAAAGCAAGGCAGCCAGAACAAACTCGGGGTCACTCTGTTCCTTCCCTCATTGCTGTTCCTCCTTCAGAGTCCTCTAGACACCAGTCTCAAAGTGGGAACTACAGGGTCTCTCTCTCTTGAGGTGGATAGAGGAACCTCTGGTAAGTGAACTGCAGCCACGTGCAGAATGCTAGAGATGAGGATTGGCGTGATTCTGGGGGAGTATTGAACCAAATGATGTTAGAAGGCAATCTGAAGAAATGCATCCTCTGAAGTCCACTAATAGGCTGGAGACAACGGTCCTTGCCTTGCAGCCCTTGTAAGGCCCCACTGGAAACTGGCTATGGTAAGAGAGGCTGGAAGAGCAGAGACACAAATTATTCACTCACAGCATGACTCAGAAGTATCTGTCCACACTACTGGCATGAGTCAGGGCCTAGAAAGGTCTTTGGCACCTGTGAAGATAACCCAAAGAGTTCCAACCCTTGAGAAACAGTTTCAGACCTTAAATTGGTCTTGTCTCCAGATGCAAGCTAATTTTTGGCGGATGCAAAATTTCCTGGATGAAAGTTAAACAGCGTGGCTGAACATACTTTGCCATTGGCTTTCTTATTGTTGCTTGGTTTGGTTTAGTTTTGGCTTTGGGTTTTTTTAATGCTTTTGTGGTGGGTTTTTTGTATCTTTGCATGTTTCAAAAAGGATTGAGAAGAAATGGAAACGCTAACGGGTGTTTTGGCTCATTCTGCTCCCTAGAGGGTTTCTGTGCCAGTTACCTAGGAAACTGCTGTAGGATTGAATTTGGATGGATGTGTTGTCAACTGCAAATGAGTACAGTAGCTTTTCAAGAGGTGGGGAAGAGTGTAAAATGCGCTGAAAATACGAATGCCTGTAATGTGATTTCTGGGCAAGATGGTGGTCTTATCTTTTTGACTGGCATTTTGTAGGCACCCTGACAGCTGCCCAAAGGGATTGCAGATGGAGTGCATGGCCATGCCTAGGCATCTGAGCTTGAATGCCCTCATGTTTGTGACTGGGTTAGCATTCATGTAAATGTCAAAACATGACTGCAAAAATAGTACTAAGCATTTTGCCCATTTTATTACAACAAAATTATGACGATCCATGGAGATTACAGTCTTTCTAGACATTTGGACTGCAGTACTACACAGCCTTTCACCAAAAAAAAAAAAAATAAAAGGACTGATGAAACGCATTTAATGATTGAGATACATCTACAGGCTTATGCAATGAAAAAAAATGTGACTGCAGAGTTTTTCCTGGAAATCATCAATAATTGGCCTTTTTTAATACAGCAGCAAAAATGTGAAAGAGCAAATAAGTGCTTCAGTCTGGGGGAGTTATACTGATGTTATCAGCTGCCATGATGGCTAAATCCGCAAGTGGTTACTTATCCCACAGGACCCACAACTTAGAATGGTCCATGGCTGAAAAAAATAAGCAAAACAATGTGGTTTACTCAGAAAAGAACTCCCACAATTCCTCCTATTCCCTTGTCCATTCCAAAACACATACAGGATTAACATTTGGGCTTACACTGAGCACCAATTTCCTTGTATTTCACCTACAAAGTGAACTTCAAATGGCAAATGCAAACTCTTAGTAATTTATTCATGTTATGACAGGTGTCACCAGTTGGCAGAGCTATGCGTAATCTTCAAAGGTTTTGTTTCTTCCCCTGCCCCCAAACAGGTGAGCAAGTTTCAAGCCCTGAAAAGACAGGTTATGCTGCTTGTTTTGGGTTAGGCAAGTGCACAAGGTGAGAAAAAGACTGAGGTAAAACACTACCCTTATTTCTCTGGGTAAAGCTTCCAGAGCCACTTCTGAGGCCAGCTTGTCCCTGATCCCTGCAACTGTGCACCATCAGAGCGCTCATATCCCCTGCATGTCTCTGCAGGTGCTACTCTCCTCCCAGGGGTCTAAAATGAATGCTGAACTTACCAGTCCTAACTTCTGGCCTGACCATGGAGCTGTACAGGCTTCCTGCAAGGACAAAAACACACATCTTGCTTTTCCTTCCTGTTGAGTGCTGCCCAGGCTCTACCTTCAGTGCAGAATTGGTCCCTCAGAGCTAAGGGTCAGATGATGGTCTCACCAGAGGTTCGATCATCTTGTGTTTGATCATCTGCCACACCTACACGACCAAGACAAACCACACTGTGGACATATCTGGACTCTGCCCCTACCTACTTTGCTACCAGGAGGCCAGGCTAGACGAGTCCAGACAGCTGCTCCTGCTGCTTCACTGGGGGCAGACATCAGAGTCGGAAAGAAGCTGTGATATCTCTGATCTCTTGTCTGTTGCCTATAAGAATACAGACACCCCTGATCACTATTTTTTCGACTACATGTTTAACAACATTTGCATTGGAGATCAACCAAAACCTATAAAACTGCAGGCTGATGGACCTGGAGATGGCTGCAGTTCCAAACTTTCCCTCTGGCCTCTGTCTTTGGAGTTGGGCTGAAGTGACACCAAGAGATGGATTCCTTTCCTCCCTGCTCAAGCAGATGTGCACACAAACATAAGCAGAGTCCTCTATTTCAGGCCCATCTGTAACCTGCATAATGAAAAATGTACAATGAATTTGTGATCTACATGTTTATTAAGTGACTCAATATTTCCAGTGGAGATTTTGTGCTCATGTTTTACTCACATCTCAAAACCCACTCACTCTTTTATTATTCCCAGCAGTGGTAGGTGATAATAAATTATACAACTGCAGATGACGGTAACTATATCAACAAACAAATTGTATCAATTTTCAGTGTGAGTTTAAAGCTCCGTTTACTGGCTGTGCAAACTCTGAAAAAGGAATTTGGGAACACTGCTGCTGTTATTAAACGTTCTTACCGGGCTGTAATCCAAACCTTCCATAAGGCATCTCTAAAGAAGATTTTTGCCTACTGTGTAGCACTGCTTTTACATACAAGATTAAGGATTTACATATGTAAGAGCAGAGAGAGAAATGTAACTAATGCAACAGTGACAGCTCTGGAAGGGATGAAAGACAAAAGACCTCGGTGGTGGAATTCAGACCTAATCCCCCTCCACTGCATTTGCAGAAACACATTAGTACCCTCCAAAAAACAAAGGCTTGTAGAAAAGCATCAGTCAGTCAACAGCGCAGCTACATTCCGTTTTATTGAAACAAGCTCACATTCTCTCTAAATTACTCTGGATCCTATTTTAAGCTTAATAAGCTACTCAGCAATTTGTATGGCTGTGGAAAGATGTAAACTTACGGTGCAGCAGCCATTTTGAAACAGCTGACAGACCCATGGCCAGATATCGACTTTTTGGAGAAGTAGTTGTAGCAGTATTTGGAAAGTTACAGTATCTTTTCCAAAAGGTACAGAGACTGTTTATTGAGAAACTTATATTTATGTGATACTGGTACACATTAGTCACAAGAATGCTTGGTCAAATGTAGATGTGGCTCAACGTGGCATTTGGTGTATTCTTGTTTCAATTGAAAATTTTCCACTTTCAGTTGTTTATGCTCATGGGCTGTGGGGAAAAATAGGCCTGGAGCTGTGCTGCTTACCCGAGTGATCCTCACCACTGAGGTGCTGGGTGGGGCATAAAGGTGAGAGAATAAATATAACTGAAACTTTCAGTGAGAGGAGACCATTCTGCAGGCTCTGATTTTCTCCACATGGTGATCCTGATCCCTGTGGGTCTGGGACAGGCTGAAGTGATCAAGAGTTGACTAAGCTGCTGTGTGACTAAGCCTCCTGGACCTCACCACACTCAATAACTAATACTTTTAACTGAGCTGCTGATCACTATTCTGACATGCCAGCCGGGTTTTGCATATTTCATCGCCATAAATATGGTTAGGGCTGTCATGAACCTTTTCTGTCTGCTCCTTTTGCAGTTTTCCCAGGGGTTCTGAAGGAGCTCTCTGCCAGTGGAGATGAGGAAGTTTCATCCCAGAAAACTCTTGGAAACGGGCCCTCAGAGAGAATGAACTCAATCCTCTCCCTTGTAATTGCTATTGGGACCTGGCAAAAGTACATATTTGCAATTAGGATTGTACTTTAAGGTGTTCTTGGAGCTCGACACCATTAACTTTGACACTGAGATCCTGAGGCCAGACCTTTGAGCATTTCCTTCTGCAACATCACCAATGTTTGCATGAATAACTAAGACCAACTACAGACATAAGTCAGTTCTTGTTACTCAGATGTTTCTTTTCCATGTGCTTGCTATACATTCCTCAGCATCTTTTTAAAGCAACAAGCAGTCACTATAAAGCTAGAAGTGAGTCAGGACATACAGATCGTTACTGTTGGGCTTCTATAAGGTTTTAGATGTGTTATACAAATTGTCAGCTAACCTGGAAAGTTAAAATTAAGAAAAAAAATCAGGTAGTGTAATTTACTTAGCTTCAAACTTCAAGAAGCTATTCTCCAAATACAACACAGTATGCCTGGAAATCCAAACACCTTCAGAATGGCTCCCATTTTAGCATCTGTGGACTGCTTGGCCATTTTTAAACTTGAATCTTAATTTATTCACTTAAACAGGATGTAATGTTGCATTTATTTTGTTGTGAGCTGAGCAACACTCTTCTCTTCTGGAGGACACAGCCAACCTTTACCTTGGCAAAGCAACTCACTATATTTTGATCAGAAGAATATTAGATTTTACTTCATTTACACTCCTGTTGGTTTGCTGTGGGGTTTTTTATTTCTCACTGAACACTTGTCTTGCACACACCAGTCTATCCTCAAAATGACAAGATTTAAATTGCGTATAGCAAGTGACTTTTAAAACAACCTGATATTCATGGAAACAATTAAAATGTTTTATTGGACTCTTTGTCAAGAGCAAGATGCCCCAGGCCTATAAGGGACATAGCTTCTGATGACATGAGGTACCACTGCTTCTGCCCACTGTGCTGGCAGTGCCCAGTAACCACTCCCCCTGCCAACCCTTCTGCCTTAGACCATCTCTCTGCTCTGCTTGCTTCCCAGTGTCTTCCAGCTAAGGAGCAGAGCTCATGTTACTGCCTGTCCCCCTCTCCAGCAAGAAGAGCCTTTCAAAGGAGATTGTTTTGTGCTTAATTAAAATTTCTTCGGACTGGGAGGGGAAGGTTATCTACAGCTAACTTTTTTTCCTTATATCTGATTCTCTTACAGTGAGAAACTCCAGAAGTTAATATTAGAGTAAATTACCCTACATTTTATGAAAAATAAGGATGATCAACAGAAACAGCATGTGGTCACCTTAATTTTATAACAACATCTCCTCTAGGAACAAAATACAGCAAAAAGGGGAACAGTTACAATTATAGAGGGAATTGTAAATAAGCTTTTTTTATGGCTAAACCTGGGTTTTTGGTCATGTCCTGCCTTCAATTTGTATGTCCTTTACATCAGGCCCTTTTTTTTCTGACAGACCTCTCATTTGATTTGTCCCTTCTTCACAGCTTCTAGATGGAAAAGAAGCACTCAGAGACATGGAAAGTTACTCTTCCCTATTACAATAATCATATGTAAATATATGTAGCATCCTCAGCCTCTTCTGTAAACAGAGCTGGGTGTGTTGTCTTTACCTTCCAGCTGCTGTTACTAAAATATCTCTCACAAATGTATACTTAGTTTGCACAGAAGCGGCCTTGCTCCTTTGCTTTTGGGTGGAAAAGGAGCAGACTGGTGTTAAGTACACAAAACCTGACAAGACCACAGCACCAAAACAAGCTGATGAAACAATGGAAAGAGCATCTTTGGAAGTAAGCATTTACTTGTACAGGAAAAAAGATATCTTCTTAATCTAGGTTCGCTAACCTGATTTCAAAGAGTTGTGGGCGGCAGTTTGTTCAGTTTTAACTTGGGTCAGCAGCTCAAGTTCAAACATTGTCATGAACCTGATACTTTAACCTGGAGAGCATGCTATGTTCTTAAGGAGGCAGGGAAAGTTCTGCAGGAGACAATCATGGTGAGAGGCTACAATATGCTCCCGTGGGGTCCCAGCAAAGTGAAGGACTGCAAGGCTCTTCCAGATGGATCTGTGGCTATGGTGTCTGTTTTGCTGGGGTGTGCTGGGAGCTGAGGTCAAGCTCCCCTTGGACAGGTAGCAGGCAGAAAGAGGCTGAGTTGGGGCAGTCCTGATACTTTGAAGTCAGCTAGCAAATGGCAAAGCAACCCACGTGCCAGTCTGGGCTGTTGTAGTTTACACACAGCCAGGATAGGTGGTTTAACCACTATAAACTCTTTACTTCAGCAGAGAAGGCAACCAAGCTTTGACATGTCTGTTCCTGTGGTGGGTACTGCCATGAAACCTCACAGGGCACAGCTCATCTGGGGCAAGGATGACATCTCTGAGGGTTCAGAAGCAATATCACTCTTCCAAGAGGAGTGGTAACATCTCCATTAGGTGACAGGGAAGTGTTTTTGGAAACTTCACCCTAAATTTTCTTGGAGCTCAGCCTTTCTTTGCAGAGTATTTACTCTCTTGCTTCTTTGTCAGCTTTAAACTGCAAATATGGAATGTTAAGTGGTTTGGTTATGGAGCTGAGAAAATAGTCTGTCTATGGAGTAAAATCTAGGGCATTTATTTGACTACATTTAGTTAAATAAAAGCTGATCTTTAGTCAACTAGTTCTATTTATCAATCTCCATCTGAATTTTTAAGAAATTAGGGCCAAAATGACTTCTGAATTAAATCTTATTTAACACCTCTCTGGTTGGTCAAGCACTGAGCAGGCAGGTTGGTAAAATCTCTGGCAAGTTGGCCCATCTGACAAATTCATCCCTGCTTGCTGCTTACTCTCCTACAGAAACACTTAGATCCCTCTTAAAATAAAAGGGGTAAAAACGATAATGAAATCAAGACAGTGAAAACTTACTGTACTGTCAGCAAAGACTAAACAATTACCACGTCAAAACAACATGCTTTAATCTTAACATACAAGGTTAAAATCTTAACATTATCCCCACTGCTATTCATCTTTTACCAGGAAAGTTTCCATTTCCTTCTTGAGAAGTATGAATGTCTGTAATTGGCACCGTTTTTTCAAGCCAACGCGGTTTGAAAAATTTATTTTAAAAAATTAAACCAGGAGTTAAGCCATTATTAATTTGAATTGACAGATTCTTAATTCAAATAACTTCTTTACCAGAATGTTTTCTCTGAATGATTCTTCTCTTCAGCAACTTACCTTTCAGTGACATATTTTCTGACCTTGGTGACTTAATTTGCATGTAGTTCTGCCTAATTTGTACTTCAACCCATAAGCAAATAATATTTCTTTTCTTCTACATCCATCCGTCTTCTGGAAAATCTGGTTTTACAGCCAAGGTTTTGCAGACCTGGGTATTGTATTTCATTGTAATGTGGCTGTGCTAGTGCCAAGATGTGTCAATTGCCTGAAATAATTGGTGTCTGAAGGGTTTGATTTTCTCTCTTTGCTATAATTACATACTGTGCAGATGGAATTAAGGATTTATTTAGAATAATTTAATTTTTTCCTTCATCTTTCTCACTATTTTTTTTCCATTGCGAAGTTTTGTGCCTATTTTACTTTCTTTTTTTCTTACCTATAGGCCCCAAAAATATATCATTCAATTGTGGGTCATCTACTCAAGAATGTCAGATAAAAGTTTATGTGAAGGACGTTATAGAGCTGTTATCTATTTTAAATATTTTTTTGAAGTATGTGCTATTATATTTCAAATTACTCTGGAATTAAAAGAAAATAAATAAGAATATTTCTGTGGGGTTTTTTTAAAATAAATGGTTGACTGCAAAGAGGATAATTTCACCAAGTATTTTGTTGAAGTAATTCCTGTTCTCTGACTAGCAAGACTGGGCACATCCCAGGATGTGCTAAGAAATGGGTTGTCCTGAGGGAGTTGGGCTTGTTAGATTTCTACTGCAAGGCCCAGTAATTTTGGTAATAGATTACAGTAATCTCAGTAAACTACTGAGGCAAAAGACTTTGTATGGCTCTGATGCTGCTACTGAATGGAAAGGGATTGTTTATTTAATTACCAAACTGGCTGGTCCTCAAATGTGCCATTTTGTCATCATAAATTTTGGGAAGAATCTGGAGAATGTTGCCAAGGGCAACCACTGCATCTTGAGTTAACTGGAAACAAAATACAGGAAGAAAATAGAACAAAGATTCCTTAAAGGAGTTTACTGCATTCAGTGCCTTGTAAACAAGCACATCTTACAACTACTCTGGTTATCTCTCAGCAGGTAAATGCATTGGAACATTAAATGTCAAGTAAAGTTAAATTGCTGGCTGAGTACTCCCCTCTAACATGTGCTAACCTGTTTCAGCCAACACTATTAAGGGACAGGCAGTCCACAGAGCATGGCCCACTTTGCTTCTTCTTCTGTACTGCCTCAGATAGTGGAGGGGATTTTCTGACGTCTGCAATACCCTTCCCAAACTGATAGTGTATTTTTGTTCTGTGTCCTCCCCCCTCCATGGCCATACAGCTGGCATTGGGTAGGGATGGGTGAGTGGAGGCTCCTGTAATCACAGCTCACTAACGTATTCTACAAATGTCATCAGTTGGGTCAAATGTAACCAAGAGTCTCTGACACAAAAGGCACTATGATTTCATCTGCAGCCCTGTGGAACTGGGGCAAATCTCACCGAGGACCTAAAAGAGTCATCAAACACAGAGGAAAACTCATGCACACATTGACATGGGAGAGATGGATGAAGGGTTGTCCAGACAAGAATTCAAACAGCTACTGTTCTCTGTCCACTCAGATGACCCCTGTAGCCTTCTGAGTCAGTAAGAGCAATACAAGAGAAGCATGTAGCACAGTGCTGTCAAATATTTTAATGAATGACCTCACTGGGGATGAAAGACTTAGAGAAGGCTCCTACCCAATATAATGAGTGGATCCTCCTGACTGTCCTTCTTGAAGACAGATGACTGTTTCTCTACAAAGAAATCAATTTAAAACTCAGTTTCAAACTCTGCTACATTTGGGATGGTTTCACTCTACAGTTTTCTGTTCAGGCTCATCCTTATTAAAAAAAAATTCCAGAATTATTTTCCCATACTTGGACAGTTATATGAGCTGATGCTTCCAGAATCTCTCCCCAGAGCAAGTTCTCTGAATTCATACAGCTCAAGTGACCTTTCCAGTTTATAGCAGTGACTAAGATTCCCAGCAGTAGTGCAAGCTTTGCAATTAGATATACATATATACATGTATACATATTTATACACATATCTATACATGTACTACACATACACACACAGAGAATAGGTATCTGTGTATGTATAAAAATGCTGCCTAGAATTTCAGCTCTCATGTTTCCTAAGCTCTATGTCTATACAAGTTATGGAAATTTTGGCAAAATACAGAAAGTGACAAGCGTATTTTATATTCACACAGCTCATCTGTTGAAGCATGATTTTAAGAGCCCCTAGCTATTTAAACACTTACTGTAAAGCGAGTGAGTAAATGGTTTTCTGGATTAGGATATTAGTCAGGTTGTAAATTTCTAGAATATGAGACTGAAGGAATAATTATAAGCACTCCAAGAACTGAGAAAATGCACTGAAAAAATGTTGTACTATTTAGTTTCCAATTTAATTTGGTGAAATTTTCCAGACAGCTCCTCAAATAATATAAACAATAACAAATACCTTTTTTAAAAAATGATAATTCTCCTTTGCTAGGCTTCTTTGACAAATTCTTGAAATAAACCCTCTGATATCTCAGGGCACAGAGAGCAATAGGTTCTGTCGCAGTTTCAATTGTTACTGATTTTTTTTTTAACATAGGCTGCTCAGGGGGAAAATATATTTCAAGAAAAAAACCTATCCAATCTAGCCAATACAATCTTCCTCAAATTGCTGATAAAATTTGATAAGACTCCCTTTTCTCTTGGGAAAATGTAAGCTCTAAGGGATCTTCAGCATATGCCTCTGATTAGATAAACACTTGGGATGCTGTTCAGTTCAAGAATGGTAAACCTGAAGCTGAATGTCTGTATATATATATAGGTCTTTGAGCATAACAGAGAGTGCAGGTCATTGCAGTCAGTGGAGTCCAAAGCTCACCAGTCTTTGGGGATGAAATCCAGGTCCTTGTGGAGTTTAAGTCACCAGGGGCACCACAGATAGCCAGGAGCATCACAAGGCTGACAGGACTGATGTGGGATGTGTGAGAGGCCTTTTGGCATATCTCATTTTGCCTGAAATAACATAACTTGATTGAACCCCAGATGCCTACCAAAGGCAATCTGAACCAAGACTCATGCTTCACCACTCTGCTAATTAGGAGCTTAATTCAGTTGCCTGTACCAGGCATCTCAAGCCATTTGAAAAGCCTTAGGGTAGCCTACACACTGGGAAGAGGCCAGAAGACATGACCCTCGCCTTTCTGGAAGAGCAGCTGAAGCAGTCAGCTGATGTTACAAAGGCACTTCTGTTACCCATCAGTGACCTGTTGAACTACTCTCTCCATCCTGGTGACCATAGTCGTAGCTGAGACCCCAGTACATGTATAAAAGTATTCAATTATCTCACAGCCTTTTTGGTACCAGTCTGAAGTTTTCCAGTAATGTTTATGGAGCTACTTCATTCTTCTACTGTTTATCCACCCACTGCCCTGCATTCTCTCTCCTGTGTATATGTACTTTGGCTTGCATATTTTGCCCGGACATTTTTAGACTTAGCCAGCCTCTTCTCTGCTGGCTCACACACTCAATTCATAAACTTTCCTTGCTGCCAACCAGCTTCCCATCAGAAACTTTCCACATGGCTCCCAGGCAAGGCATGAGGAACATTCTTCCTCCCATTTCACTTCTCATCCTTGGGGGAAGAGCAGAGGATGGAATGCAGCAGTGGCAGGAGTTGGAGACACCACCACATTCCCGGATAGTCATTCTTCGCTGGATCAAGGACATCCCAAAAACTTGCTTACAACTGTCTTTCTGGCAATAATCTCATGCATTGCATAGTTTTGACTTTGGTTTTTTTTCGGTGGAAGACAATAGATATAGTTTCTTGTAAAATATAATACACACTATATTTAAAGTGACCATTACAATTAAATAATTTGTGGCCTTTCTCTCCCGGGGAATTGAAGAGCAAGTAATCTGTTGTCAGTGGCCAGGCATACCAGGTCAAGATGGGATAAAAATTATTTAAGTGAGTAAAATATACTTATAAAATTCTATCATTATGTATCTACACGACTATATATTCATTCAAATATTTGTCACGTTGCCATTGGGGCAGCAGTTGGCAGGTCTGAGCTCTGCAGATGAACTCCCTGCAGAGATTAAGGCCAACAATAACCCAAAGAGCATATGGAAGCAGCAGCAACTGTGGTAAGAAAGGAAAGAAAGAAAGGAAGGAAGGAAGGAAAGAAAGAAAAGTAAGGAAAGGAAGAAGGAAAAGAAGGAGGGAGGGAGAGAGGGAGTGAGGGAAAGAGGGAGTGAGGGAGGGAGGGAGGGAGGAAGGGATGGAGGGAAGGAAGGAAGGAAGGAAGAGAGGGAGGAAGGAAGGAAGGAAGGAAGAGAAACAAAGAGTACTGTTTATAGATTTTGTGTTATCTGTGCTTTCAGACTGAGATGAATGTCATTATAAACGTGCCTGCAGGCTAAACAGTACGTTCCAAGTAGTGCAGCTGAGAAAAGTAGTACAACCTAGAAGGACTCCAGTCCCTGAGCAGTGTTCCCAGATCCCCCTGCCAAGTCCCCCTCCAGAATATTTATCTTTCATCACAACAAAAACATTATTAACATTTCATCTCTGCCTCAGTTTGCTTCTTCATTAATGCACAGCTGATGTCTACACCTGCCCAGACCAACAAATCAAGATTCCCTTCAGTACATTTTATTAGATTTCTACCACATATATATTAGTGAGCCCTGAACATTTTATTTCAATATTTTCTTTTTCCAAAAATAATGTGATATTGGTTCCACCCTATTTGACCTTCAACCAGGCCATAATTTTCTCAGATTCCAATTTAAAATTATTGTTCTGGTGTTAAAGGTTCCCCAGGGACTCATCAGCTCTACAACAGCTTCTAAATAGTGGTATCTTTTCACTTTATCCTTGCCAAGGGTGCAGATATCAGCATTAAAAAAAATAAAAAAAATATTAAAAAAAAGGTGAAAACAAACTGTGGGCCCAAGGAATGACAATTACAGCAGTCGTGATCAATTCACCAGGCTCATTGCATTGATTATCATTTGAAACATCTTATTTCTTTTGATTGTCACAGTGCCATGGCAACCTCCGAGCAAGAAATAAACTCAAGATTTTTTAAAATAAGAACCTAATGCATTGAACACAATTGAAGGTACTTAGAAAGAGGAGCATATGTCACCCTAACTGTTTGAGCTTGGGATATATCTACACAGTAGTCGCTTCAGGTTTTGGACAGGTAAATAAACTCACATTAGGTTTCTTGTTGCTGGGGAAGGTCTGTTGCTGGTCTCCATCACAGCTCATGTAAAGGTAGCTCACGTGCTGCTAGACTTCATCAAAGCCATGCCTGCATCAGCCTGGAGATGTGCCCTTCCGAGTCTGAAAGGTCCAGGCTCTTCATATTGGAATTTGCCTTCAAAAGTGCTTTGCAAAATGCTTAAAGCTTTGACTAAAGTTTCCATTAGTGGTATTCTGCCCCTAGGACCTCAGCAATTTTTCTTTTCCTTTTTGTTTTACTGTAGTATTGTTATTATCTGTTTTGCTTGTGACCCTCCTTTTCAGTGTGGCTGCTGCGTGCATATTGATGACACAGGGCTGCAGTACAACACACAACTCAGACCCAGATTAACAGCAACCTGCAGTCTGACTTCAATTAGCTGTAAGGATGATGTTTCTTGACCGTCTGGTGTTTAAATGAACTGAAAATCAAAACCCTGTTATTCTTGGTTCTTTTCCAAATCACACACTACAGTTTGCCTCATTAAAGATTAAAGCAGATGTTGGTAAAAGGAGATAAATCTGAATAAAATTTGAGATCCATATAGTCCTGAACTTGTGGTTTAGGCTTTTCTGAAACGTAGGAGGTAGCATTGAATAATTGAATTTCATGGGATGAAGAGGGGCTGTAGGATCCTAGGAAGACCCTTCATTTGAGTAGCTCTGTGAACTCTGTCTGTCTGTGGTGAGTTGAAGGTGAGTTACCCACTGTAAATCAGCAAAGATGCCCTACAAGGCATAGGGAAATAAGGTCCTGCTGAAACACCTTTCTGTGCTTTTGAAGAGCTGAGTCAGGGTGACCTGAATCTCATATCCCAGACCCGAGGTGTACTTGCTTCTCTCCCTGCGGTGAACTTTAAAGCAGGTAAAATATTGTTGCTGTCTTTTAAAGTTTAGTATCTGAATTGAAGAGTGAGAAAAGGCCAGGCAGAACACAGTTACAACGAAATCATTGCAACTAATCTAATATATACTGGTAATAGCATCTATGTGCAATACAGATATAATAATGAGGAAAACTCTTGGGGTTTTGTTTCTTGGGAACATCATCCTACTTCACTGTGACCTTCTCAGTTAACTTAATAAGCCAAGTATCTCTATATGAAAACATCTCCTTGCTTTTCACACTAGAGAATACACTGCCTTTTCACTTACTATAATTTTGATTATGAAACAATTGTTTTCATAAGCTTCACTTTTCTGTTGCTTGGAGCCATGTGTAATCTTTTTTTCAGGCTACCACTTCTTCATGCTTTCCAGCCCTTCAGCCATAACACTTTGTGCAGGCAAGGGTTATGTTTTAAAGAAAACCTCTTTGATCATATTCCAAGGAAAGTTTTTCAAATGTTTTTCATAGGCATATATGCTGTTAGTTGCAGAGGTCAGACATGTAGTTTATAAATATATAGGTCAATGCAGATGCCTAGTTTGGCCTAACATTCCTTCTTCACTGTGGCCTTTCCTTCTGGTCCTACAGTCTTACAGTACATCTTCAAGGGAGTCTGACACCTTGGGCATAGAGGGGTGCTAGTGAAGCCCAAAGCTGCTGTAGGCTTGTGACCCTTGATGGTTTTTCCTAGGCTGGAAAGGAACACCTTTGGCCATGGGGAGTAAACCCTTTTAAAAATAGTCTTTTACATTGCCTATGAGTATTCAGTTTGCTTATATTCTCCAACTATTTTTTTTCTTCCAAAATTGCTGATTTCATCACTCACCCCAAAGGGTGCATCACCCTTCATGTACCTCCAAAGCTTGGACTCCTTCCTCCTTGCCCTGCCTACGCTCTCCACATGGGTTCACTGTTCCCACCACTGTGCTGTAACTCCCCAATGGCAGCAGGACCTTTTGGAAAAGCCACAAAGCTGTAGGCCTGATTTCACTCTGAAGCTCAGCAGGTGACACGGAGCTTGTGAGAGAGTAGGAGGCACATCAAGCTGAGGATGCAGCTGATTAGAAAATGTTTGACATTTTGTTTTGGTCCAAATGTTCTCTTATTAAGAACATGCTTCCCTTTTGACTAATAATTAAGATTTTTCCTCTTTAATATTAATCATGTAGCAAAGAATTTGCACAATTTATTTTCTTAACCACCTTTTAAAAAATGCAGTTAGAGCCATCTGTGCTTTTATCCTGCACCACAGAGGGCTGTGAGGTAGAGATTTCAGGTGTTCCTTAGAGGTGTGTGCTGCTGAGTGCTTTCATATGGTACTTAAAAAGCAGGTGTTTATAAAGTACCAGCAAAGGACTGAATGTCCCTCCTCCAGATTCTGTGAAAAAATAATTAGATAATAGTGTAGATCTCAGGCTATAGCCTGTCTGTGCTGCCTCCAGGCCATCTAACATGGCAATTTTCTCTGGCAGTAGCTAATATATCTGAAAAATCTGTGATACCTTGCCTTCCTCTGGGTGCTGTCACCCTGACCCCACACCAGCAAATGCAAAGGACAGCTGGGATGAAATGAGTTTTCTAGCCCCATGAATAAGGGTTGTATAGTTGTCTTTTTCTCAAAAAATCTAATTTGTACAATCTTGAATTCTCTCATTGTCTACTCAGATGCCCACCCCATCCTGAACTCTCAGGCTTTCTGAGAGAGGAGGGCAAGAAATTTCAGTTCTGAATCCTAGAATTTTGTTCAAAACATATTAACATTAAAAGTTGATATTCTGACAGTTGTATTAAAATGCTACATAGTACTTGAGTTCTCTTTATATTTGGCTTCTACTTCAATGTAGAAGCCATCCTTTCCCAAAGAATCAGGAGCAAACTTGAGACCAGGGGAAGGTAAGGAAGGTAGGTGCAGTGGTTTTGCAAACTAGCAAGCCACTTAAAGGAGCTTATTAGTTTTGATTGAAAGGATGCAGTTCTTGGTGTTTAAAAGATAAACATAAGGTAAAAAAAAATTAAAGAAACTCTGCATAACAGTAAATCTGAGTAATTAATCACTACATTTACCTTAATGCTCAGTAGCTACTTGTGCCCATAGAAGTCATAGGGTGCATGTAAAATCCCCAGAGGCACAAAGGTTGTTTCAAAATGCTATTTCATGGGTGACACTTGTATGTTTGATTACTGCAATTGTGAGGAAGCATTACTGCAATTGTTGGGAAAAGGAGAGGGAAGGACCACACAGAGTGGGGATAGGGCCCACAAGTGTGATGCCAGTGTGGTGCCAATGTGGTTCAGCCCAGCCAGCAGCGCTCAGGCTGGCATCAGGGTGTGAAGGCACAGCCTTTGTGGTGAAGGCCAGGGGCCACATGTCTCCTCTCCTGAAGTGCTCCCTGTTGCTTCACTGGAGGCAGGTCTCAAAACCTATATGGGTCTCCTAATCTTCGTAGCCCTCTGCTGGACCTGCTCCAGGAGCTCCATGTCTCTCTCATACTTGAGGAGCCCAGAACTGGACAGAGACTCCAGATGTGGACTCACCAGGGCTGAGTAGAGGGGCAGGATCACCTTCCTCAGCGTTTTAGCAATGTTATTCCTAAGGTACCCCAGGATCCCATTGGCCTTTTGGCCACAAGGGTGCACTGCTGGCTCGTGGAGAGCTTGTTGTCCACCAGCACCCCCACGTCCTTCTCCACAGAGCTGCTTTCCAGGAACTTGTCCCCCAGCCTGTACTGGTGCGTGGGATTATTCTTCCACACGTGCAGGACCCTGCACTTGCCTTTGTTGAATTTCAGAAGGTTCTTTTCTGCCCATCTCTCCAACCTGTAGCGGTCTTTCTGAAATGCTGCACAGTACTCGGGGGTATTGGCCACTCCTCCTAGCAAACTTGCTGAGGAGATTCTCTATACCTTCATCCAAGTATTGTTGAACAAGTTATACAAGTTAAGCAATACTGGGCCCGGTATTGAACCTTGGGGGACACCACTAGTGACAGGCCTCCAACTAGAGCCTGTGCCACTGATCATGACACTCCTGGGAACTGCCATTCAGTCAGTTCTCAATTCACCTCACTGTTCACTCATCCAGTCCATACTTCCTGAGTTTGCCTATGAGGATGTTGTAAGAGAGTGTCAAAAGCCTTGCTGAAATTGAGGTAGAAAATAGCCACTACTCTCCCCTCATCCATCCAGGTAGTTGTTTCATCGTAGAAGTCAATCAGGTTGGTCAAGCATGATTTTCCTTTAGTGAATTCCTGCTGACTACTACTGATTTCTTTTTGTCATCTATGTGCATAGAGATGGCCTCCAGAATCACAGAATCAATTAGGTTGAAAAAGAACTCTGAGATCAAGTCCAACCTATGATCGAAGACCACCATATCAACTAGACCATGGCATTAAGTGCCATGTCCAGTCTTTCCTCAAACACCTCCAGGGACAGTGTTGCAGGTGGGAGTGGGAGCTTCAGGCAAAGTTTATTAGAGAAGCTCTCCTGTTAAATCACAAGGTGCAGAAAGGAACCCCCTGCTTTCTAAACTCCTTCTCAGAGAGGAGTCTGAATGTGGCTGGATCCAATCTTAGCCCCAGACTTTGTCAACAGTTTTAAGTACAACTTTGTCCTGCAGGATTAAAGATGGTAAACTGGGTATATTTATATAAAATAAATTATTTATAAATAATATAAAATCAATTCTTTACTACTGCAAGTGAATAGACAAAAGACCTTTATCAGAATTATTTACTACACAGCATAGAAACTGTATACTATACTAGCATGGCATAGGATAGGATAGTATAGTGCAGTATATCAAAGCAATTATGTTAAAGGAATTATATTAAAGCTAACAAGAAAGAAATTACGATTAAGCAGAGATTGGTATAACTCACCAATACCAACAACCATGAGCATATCTCTTGCACTCAGCCTCAAGGAGTAACCTTGAAGGTCATCCCCTACTCAAGGAAGAAATCTCCACACATACACTCCAAGAAGGGTTAGGCTATAAGAACCTACCATATGAAAGTGGATTTTACTTTTACAGTATAAAGCAATTGGCTACCAGTCATATGTCTCCAGGTCAGTTTAGCAGAATATCTGCTAAATCTTTGCCTCACTATCAGGATGTTAATTTGTGGTTCATGTGTCAGACTGGTTTTAGCATAATTCAACACCAAAACCAGCAAGACTTACCCTTTCTCAGACTGCCACTGATAGCCTTGCAAATAGGGCATTGTTAGAGTTACTTGATCATGTTGCAGGGCAGAGCATCCTTGTTACAGAAGGTGACATCGCCACCTACCTGGGCAGCTCAATCTGGTATATAATCACCCTTTTGAGAAGAATTTCTTTCTAATATTCAGCCTAAACCTCCCCTGGAGCAACTTAAGACTATGTCCTCTAGTTGCCTGGGAGAAGAGGCCAACCCTCACCTGGCGCTGATGAGGCACTCCATCATCTTTCCAGGTATTGAAGTGGCTGGTAGTTCTCCGGATCCTCCTTCTTGAAGACCTTTTTAAAGACCAGGGTGATATTTTCTTTCTTCCAGTCCTCTGGCACTTCTCTTGATCTCCATGACCTTTTAAAGATGATTATGACCAGCTCTTTCAGCACTTGTGGATGTCTATGAACCCATCAGGGCCCATGGACTTGTGGATGCCAGGTTTGTCTAAATGTTCTCTAACCTAATCCTTTTCGACCAAGGGGAAGTCTTCCTTCCAATATTCTTTTACCCTGGTCTCCTTGGTCAGATATTCCTGAGGCCTGGTCTTGTCAGTGAAGATGAATGCAAAGAAGATGTTCAGTAACTCCATCTTCTCTGTGTCTTCTATTACCAGGGTCTCCCCTCCACTTTGTGATGGGCACACATTACTCTTAGTTTTCCTTTTGCTATTGATATATTTGAAGGTGCCTTTTTCTTACCTTTGACTTCCTTGACCAAATTTAATTCCAGACGGGCCTTGACCTTCCTTGTCTCATTTTTGCCTACTCAGACTACCTTTCTATACTCATTCCAAGTGGCCTGACCCTGCCTCTATCTCCTGTGTTTCCTGCTTATGCTTCAGTAATGACAGAAGTTGTTTGTCCATGAAGGTCTCTTGCCCCCTTATGCCCATTTCTTGCTCATTGGAATGCATCCTTCTTGAGCCTGGAGGAAGTGACTCGAATACAAATCAACTCTCTTGGACCTCTGTTCTCTGCAGGACCTGTTCCCTTGGAACACTTCCAAGAAGATCCCTGAAGAGGTTAAAGTGAGTTCTCCTGAAGTCCATGGTTGTAATCTTACTTGCTACCCTGCTTCATTTGCCTGATACTGAACTCCACAATCCCATTAGACCTTCCACTACCTGTTACAAAGGCTTGTCTTCGGCGCTTTCCAGGAACCTCTTGGACTGTTTGTGCTTTGCTGGGGACCGGTTGCAGCTGGACATATTGACAAGCTATGTCATTAAAAGCAAATAATTTAAATTAATTTTAAGGGAAATATTTAATATCATGTAAGACTTCTGAAACTCTCTACTACTTATGAAAGATCCTATATTTCCCTTTATGCTTTTCTGTATCTTTGGACTGTACTTGTCCAGGATCTCCTACACCATTTCATCTGCATCATTGTGGTGCCACCCTGGCCTGTGACACCCAGAAAAACAACACTGGAGGCCTCAAAATTACTTGTGAAAAAAGAAACCCACTGTCATCAGATCTGAAAATCATAAGCATTTTAAAAATGATGAGTGTTAGGGGACTGGTAAGTAAACACCTTAGGACATAGATGATATTTTCCTTTTTTAATTCAGTTACTGTTTTCCTTATTGCAAAATGAATGTAATATAAGTTACGTTATTTTGTTTATGTTTAAGAACACATCATCCATTAGAAAGTACATTATAAAGTATGTTTTGCCAGAAATGTGTCCAATATTGCAGTGAATAATCCTGCTTTTTTTCACCTTGTCTTTAACTTTAAACATTTGCCAGTAAAAATGAAAGATGAAGTAAAAAGCTCTATAAAATTTATGCACTTGGATAAAGAAGACCTCTTTCATATTTTCTGGTTTGACTTCTTTATATATTATGTTTTTCTGAAATTGTTTTCAATTGGGCTCAAGTTCCTTGAAAAGTATGAAAGCAGCATTGAAAAAAATATATTATTCATTATTATGAATAGAAAATACAAGAATGAAAAGGTCCCCAGAGTTGAGAAGGAAAAAAGACTGTAGGAATGATGGATTATGGGTGTTGGTCCTCTGATCTTCTTTCTAATTCTAGTTTGAATCACTAAATAGCTTCAGTCAAGCTAAATAATCCTCTTTCATTCCCTGATTAGGGATCTGTGAGGATACTAGTCTTTTCCTGCTTTGAAGGGCTTTTGAAAGAGATGTATGAACAGACCATCACAGAAGTACATGGCCAAACTAGTAGAAGTATAATATGAGGCAACTAGTGTTTTACTATTAGGGAAAACACTGTACTCCAGTGCATATCATTTGGACTTTGGCTTCACTGTAAGCATTTTCCCTTTAAAATCTATTGCTGGAGACTGCAGGGGACAGTATATGAACATGGTATTAAAAATCTTCATTCAGTATGAATGAGGAAGAAAGGCATAACAGCAGAACTGACAGTGAAGGGACATTTTCTAATTAAAATATCCTGTATATTCAGCATTTTCTGTTGTATAAATACATATAGAGAGGGATTTATTAAACAAAAATGCATTGCAAATGCATAAACCTTCTCTATGCTACTACCAGCATTGTAAGGGAGGATACAATCTGCATACTCTGAAAATTTACTTTAATTCTTTATCTTTGCTATAAACAAATGTTTAAAGCACTAATACTCTGAAAAAGATGTACTTTTCCTGATCATATAAGTCAGCAGAAGCTAAAAACCTTTATTGGGATTAGAGTAGGGTTCACCAACATTTTTACTGAGGCGCAGCTTAATAAAAAACAGACTTGGAGGACATACCTCCTCGGCTTTGCAGACACATATGCAGGACTACTTCTCCTGATCCCCAGCACAGCCATCCCACTCTCTAGTCCAAGCAAATGGAAAAATAATGTTATTCTACTTTTAGCTTCCTTTAATGAGATTTATCTGATAGACAGGAGTCAGAAGGGAAGTTCCTCAGCACAAAGCCTGCAGCTATGCTGGTGCCATGCCAGGTCCCCCTCAAGGCCTATAGATCTCATGTTGCCCAGGGAGGAGTTGGATGGCTTCAGGGTGATGGCTCCAGTGAGATACCTGAATGTTTCTATGACAGCTGTGCATTTAGATGACCACTAAAAGACTTGGTGAGCTCTTCTATTTCATTAATTTCACCACTTGCAGCTCTCTCCTGTACTCAAAGGCTTGTCCCACACCCTTCTTGATGCTCAGGTTTTATCATTACATGGTACTAAATGCAACGAATCTCTGGAAAAATCTGGGTTAAGGATCCTAGAGAGCTTACTGGCCTTTACCAGACAAGAGCTCCCTGTTGGGAGTGACCATATGCTCCCCAGGAGAGTTGGAGACCTGGGGCAGCAGTGCCAGCAGCAAGCTCTCCTCCTAATTAATCGTAGCTATACTGCAATCTGTTAAGGAGCTGTGTGATGGCAACTGAACAATGGTAACTGGCACTCACTGATGATAGATCATGAGAAGCTAAATTACGTGTTTGGCCGTTCTAGTACTGAGGGGAGAAAGGAAAAAATACCATATGTTGTTTTTAATCTTTTTAGAGTTGTTTAATGTTCCTCTAGCACAAAAATTATTTTTAAGAGCACTTTCCTCTTCAGAAATACTTTGTTATATATTATTTCCCTTTCAGCCTGAATGCATACTATGCAGTACCACATCAGATACTGTTTTCTTTTTCAAAGTATTGTTGTTTAGTAAGTTTCAAAAATAATAAAAAAAAAAGTCAAGGAAATTATACTGTACATGATACCTAGGAAACTTACAGCAGGAGCTCAGTCTTCTTTTAAAAAAAACATTTAACAAAGAGAGCTGAATTAAAGCTTTAAGAAGGAGTGTTCTAAATCTGCCTGGGGCAAGACCATGAGGAGAGGCTCTTTGGCCATCAAAAATTTTCCCTGAAACCAATTCAGTGCTGAGATTTTGCAGTGGGGGTGAACAAGAGGCACTTGAATGGTTACATAGGCAAAGATACACTTACTTATTGGTGTTCCTTGTGAGTTACCTCCGCATACCATAAAAAGACAAAATATCACCTTTTTTTCATTGATGTTTTATTGGCCATTATGAAAAAAATATGATGGTCAGTGGTTAGTAATAATAAGATCTTACTCACTTTTAATTTTATTAGATTAGGGGAGCATGGTGGAGAGACCACTCTAGGAAGCTGCACAGATGGTAATTTTTATGTATTCCTTTTTATCTGGATTTAAGTAATAGTGCCTGCTTATTTCTCAAGTTAATGCACATGAAAAAGAGAAGACAAACCCAAGATATTGCAGATATTAAAGTGGGGGGAAAAAACGCTGAGGAACCACCTTTTTTTTGCAAACGGTGCACACTGGAAAAGCAATAAAATGACCAACACGGGGATATATCACTGCTGTAGAGGTTTCCTTCTTAGCAAGGGCAAGTTTATCCATAAATTGCAGTTAGCAGAATATTGTTTCTGAATTGGAACCACAATAAGAATGAAGACACACAAGAAAGAAGAAATAAATGGCTTGAATGTCAACATTTGATTTTTCAGGAAGAAACTCCAGATTAGCAGGATCCCCTTTAGCCCTCCAGATCTCAGGCACCATTTCTTTGCTAAGAGTGCTGCATGTCTTCTAAAATAAAGGGAATCAGGCCTCCACAAGCTATGGTGTGGAGCTGTGGAGATTTCCAAGGACCTCCAACTCACTCTCCCATTTATCTGCCAGGACAGGAGGGGACACTGCCCGTGCAACCATTCGTCTCTGTACCCTGCATTCTACCAGACCACTGGTTGGAAAATCTCTGTCAAAACTCTCTTGAAGTTCTATTTGGAGTTTTCTTTTCACAAGATAGCACTTGCTTTGGATGGAAAATTTATAATTTTTTCTCTTCCCTCTAAAGACTAAGCAGCAAAAGCCAAAACATTTTGGCCAGATGTGTGGAAAAAAAATTCATTTGGCACTGTTGCCAATGGCTTGTGGGAGTCAATGCTTGGCTGTCTCATGCCTCTGCTGTCCTCACCAAGCCTCCGAATGATGGTATCTCCTGAAATGCACTGTGGCAAAGGTTCTGCTCTGGCATCTCTGCAAAGAAGAGCGAGTGCTTGGGGGAAGAACCTGGCTCCAGGAGCAAATAACAGAGACCCTCCACAACAACATATTTGAGCTATGCAAGCAGTTTTGGCACTGGCAAATGGCAAAATTTCAGGTCCAGATTTTTGTTTAAAGAGATAAAAAGAGTACTTAGGAGAAACAAAGCACCTTTCCAAGCAGCTCTGGTTGAAACCTTTTTCCACCTTTGTTGAGAGAAGGAGGACAGTGAAAGAATCTTCTTGTCTCCATTCGATCATAGCAATGCTCTTGCTCAAATGCCCTAAAGCTCATTTTCTCCTATCCACTATGCTTGTCTTCGCTATAGACTTCCAAAGGCAGCAGCAAGGTAGCAGATTTAGTTTTTCATATGCTGAGATGAAGACTTCATTTTCTATTTCCTAGCAACTGCCTCTGTAAACAACTACCAGGTGAGCAGTAAAACTGGTTTGAGAACTAAAAACAAATTGACATTGTAAATAAATTGCTTTTGTACCTGAAGTGGTTTAAGAGAAGCAAAAAGAGAGTTAAATCCAAATGGAAACAGCTGTTTTTTCTTTTCATGAAATACACATATGTAGCAGAGTAAAGCACTAAGTCCAGCCATCTTTTCCTAGCAGCATTTACCAATTTTCCCAATATAATCTGCAAAATTAATCAAGTTTAGTTATTTCACAAAGGCAGAAATACTGCATATTTTGTCTCGTTTCGATTTGCTTATAGTTTCTCCATATGTGTATGTGCTTCCAGTTTCCATGTTTGCTTCTCGGCTCACCCAGCTCACCTCTTGGCCACGGTGCTGCAGCATCACCGATGCCAGCCTCACCGCTGTATCCACTCGTCTGGCTCAGAGCTCTTTGAGAAATTTACCTTTTCTCCCCCTCATGTCATGACCTGAAGGGCTACCCAGCCTGCAGGTATTTAGAGATCACAACCATGGGTCTGTAGGATTCTGTAATACATAAGCACATGGAGACTTTACCCTTTAAATTTCCCTGCTTTATTACAGATCAGAATCATTAAGATTGGAAAAGACATACAAGATCAAATCCAACCTTTAACCAAATACCACCATGTCAACTAAACCATATCGCAAAGTGCCATCTCTACTTGTTTTTTGAACACTTCCAGGCATGGTGACTCAGCAATTAATAGTATGTCAGCAATCAATAATAGCAACAATCAATAGTATAGAATCTATTAATAGTATAGCAACAATCAACTAGAGTGACCACCAGTATTTTAGCAACAACTAAGTAGGTATGTATTATGAGAGGTTACCGCAAAGTTGTCATTAGTGAAGTAACGTATCAACAATGTAACAGCAGTTATTGTTGATTACTTGTATGAACCTATAATATCAGTATTAAGTAAATTAGATCTCAGAAGAGGACAAACCATCCAGAAGTGGGAGGACAAACTAAACGGGCCCCAGAAGGGGGCCCATAGGGGACCAACAATGTAACAAAGAGAGTCTGATTTCAGAGATGGAAACAGGGGTCAGCCAGGCATCCCAGTGACAATCCAAGATTTCATATAAATTTCATGTGAAGAATTCAACATGTTTATGGAATGAAAATTATGTGCAACACAGGAAGTTTTCAGAGAGAACAGTTGCATTTTGGATAAAATATAAGTCATCAGAGTACATAGGACATCGCCACTTTGAGTAGCCAATAGATGTTGTTAATTTCTGGTTTTCATCTGCGGCAGCCATAGATGATAATATTTTCTGTTCCTTTAGACCAATTTTTATGTTCACAGACTGTTATCCTCTCCTTGAAGATAGAAGCGCCTATGACATCTACCAGTTCGTACTTTCTCAGGATGTTTTCCCCTTTTTTCCAGACTATTTTTTTATCTTTTCAGATAAAAAATTACTGTTTCAGTTCCTTGATTTTGCAGTTATCAATGGCATCTCTGGATGTTTCTAATTTCTAGGTATTCAGTTGTACTTCAAAGATACCAGCTGATCACTTCTCGAGGATGCTTCTGGTTCACAGGCCTGGTTCCCAGGCTGGCAAGCATTTCTTCTGAGAGCATTTTTCTAGCAGATGTTTTCTTCTGCTAAGTACTTGTCTCCTTCTAATCAGACCACCTTTATGGCTGCCCCCATCACCTCACCAGTCAGTGTCACTGTTCTGTGGCCATCATGTTAAGTCTGCAAGCTGCTAGCCTTGTCCAAGGAAGGAAAAATAGTTATTTTGGCAATTGGCTTGCCTATAGGTGTGAAAGGGTGTTCCTTCAATTTGATTTTGCTGTAAGCCATAAAAAAAAAAAATTAAGCAGGAGCTAGCTTGGAGCAGAGAAAAATACTGTGAGAATTTCTGGGAGGATCTGAATGCTAAATGCTGTCTGTGCACAAGTTGAAAAAACAGGTGACCTGAGTTTTGTTTTTTGGTTGGGGTTTTTCCTCTATCAGAATGTAAGTTCTGAAAAATTTTTGCTTTATATTCCAGCCAAAGGGCTGTATGGGAAGAAAATTACAGAAAATATTTTTTGCCTACATTTTCCAACTATTCTGTTTCAAAAAGAAGCTGTTCTTTTCTTAAATATGACTTTTTGTGAAAATGGAAAAAAACCCCAAACAACTCAAAACCTAAAAGTAGAAACCCCAGGCTAACCTCTTTTCCATGATATGAAAATGGAAAGTAACACTCCCGGCTCAGGCATGCTTCTGTCTTCTAAAGGGAGGGAGGTGGGATTGTGTCACTCTTCATTTTGCCATTGCAGAAGATCTAGACACAAACAGAAATGGTGCAAATTTTAAAGACATCTTGATCTTGCTTCTACCTGAAAATTACCAAAAGGTAGGATATAGAAAGTTAAAAAAATATCACTATCTTAAAAAATGCTACATTTCATTTCCACTAGGCAGATTGTTAGATGACAAATGAGCAACATTTGATGACAAATCAACAACATGGAGGTAGGAAGGCCAAGGCTGTGCAATAGGCAGCTAATTCCCTCCCATGCTGTGTCGAACATCTGAGAAAAAATACTGCAGCATGAAGAAATAGTAAATCTACTTCTGCTTCTCATTCTGAAAATATTCTCAGTACTTCAGTTCTGATGGTTGTCAGCTGGATGATGCTACTGGATAATTGAATTTAGAGCTTTTGAAAAAAAATAAAATCTATTTAGGGACAGTAGGATTCCTGTTCAGAAAGCAAACAAACCAACAGTTGTATAAGCAGCAGGATGCCTTGCAAGAGACCTTCCAGTGATGACCCTCTGGACTGAGGTGAGGCTGAGAGCAGGTCTGTGTGCATGGGGTAATAGACATCAGGTCAGGAATGAAGCAGCACTTCATCCTGCAGAACTGGCTCTTGTCTGGCACCGTGTCTTCCAGTTCACTTTCTGAAACACCCCACACTTTCTGGGTGTGATGCCAGTCAGACTCATAGTAACCCAAACAAATTCCTCCTTACCTTTATGGGCATGTATTTCAGACCTTAATTTGGATTGATGAAGCTTGCTGATTTGTCCTAAGTGGCCAATGGTGTCTTTAGGTAGGTATGTATGTAAATAAAGTAAATATTATGGCTATTAAATAGTAGGAAGAACATCGGAATTTTAGATAAAGGATAGACGGTGATTGCAAATGGAGTACAACCTGGCTGTCTAAAGGAGTTGACTGAATACACTGTGGACCCAAATGTCATATTCTCTTACACATCAAGCATTGCACTGCTTTGGAGGGACAGAAATGTCAAATTCCGGTCTGTAGAAAATAAGCTGAATGAGCCACACCCCATTTCAGTGTTAGGAACTGTACTAATGCAAATGTATGTGATTTTAAGGCATATGAGGGTAAGAACATTTTCACAAAATAGTTACATCAAAATATCCATGGCACAAAGAATGACCACATTAGGAAACATTATATAAACCATCAAGATTTTAACAGAGCATTTGCCTTTTTCCGTGATGGTAAGTCACACTGGGAACACGGACCACTAAGGAAATAAAATTCTAAATATATTTAAAGAGTGGTGACAACGACAAAGACAGTGCTGGGATGATGAAATCTCAAAGGCAAGCACAAGAAAAGATGCTTTCTGTTCACAGCATAGAGTAATCCACACAGCTGAGGCCCAAACCAGGTTTGAATGAAATATTTATCACAGCATATATATAAGTACAAAGCATTTATATACAAAGGATTTCCAAAAAGCCAAGGATGAGCACAAGGCAATTGAACTGAGCACGGATCTCTAAGTGATGTTAGCATAAATAAGATCCTGCTGCAGTCTGAAATACAGACTTGAAATACAAACTTGTCTAGGGAAATGAGATATGGAACAGCTTCTGGTTCATTTAATATTGTGTGTTTTTCATTAAGTGAATGGGAAGTATGAGCGGTAGAAGTTAGTATCCAGTTTAATTGCAAGAGGGTGAATCCTGGGACCTTCTGTCCCTCTGTATATCACCATCCCACCTGGTGCCTGGCAGGTCCTGTGCTGGTAGCTGAAGGGCTGCTCCTGCTTAGAGCATTCCTCGGAATTCACCCTGGTGTATCCTCCGTGGGGGGCTACGTGGAAGTGCCTGCTGGCTTGATACCAGGATGAATGCCAGAAGGCTTACAGACGTGGTTTTGTGCCTCTAGTCAGCATGGAGATTGTGCTCTTTCCCATGCCTGCATTCAGTGTCACAGTGAGCCCACACTGTCACATCAGTAAGTCTAGCAGGGTGTTTCACAGCATCCCCGCTACCTTTGCACTTGGTGCCAGAAGGTAGAAGGACTACCAGAGGAAGAATAAATATTTAGGGATCTGTAGACTTTGCAGAAATAGGGTGCAGCAGAACAGAGGATTAAGTAGAATCTGAAAAATTAAAACTGGGAAAAGTTAGAGGTTATTATTGATTTATGTTTTGTCAGCAAAGCTACTTTGAGGGTTATGCTGTGAATACCCCTAAAAAAACACATACAGTATATACCGATATTTACAGGCAGTGACTTGCTCCAACACTTTAATGGAAAGTAAAGTAACAGATAAGACAGGAAAATATGATTTTTTTTTTCCTGAGCTTACTCTGACCAGAAGATAAAAGCTGTAGATCCTAAGGAGAGAGAAAAAACATTGATATAAAAGTCAGCATTAATCCAGGACCTGAAAACTGTACTTTCACACTGTACTGAAGTAGATGGTTCTTATTCATCAGAGAAACAATATGTATGAGCCCCCATGTGACAAAGTCAGCTTGTGGGGCTGATGGCTTCTAAGCTAGAAGTACTGGAGAGGGATGGAAATCAAACCCCAAAACAACTGACAGTTTGGGAACAGCAGAAATTTAGCAAATAGTTTCAAAGAAGCTTCAGAAGGTGACCTTATAGGCGATACACGTAAGACCAGGACACGCTGATAACATGTGAGATAAGTTCACCCTTATTGTTCCTGATTAGAGACAGAGATACAAAGTGGATCTTTGTCATACCAGTAACCAGTGTGCTATGGAGCCTCTCTTCTGCCAAAACAGTCCCATTTTAGAGGAAACATCTTGACCAGTTGATACTGAAATGAACTTCCTTTAGATCATCCTATATGCAGTCTGATCTGGAGGAGACAATAGGAGGGATTTGAAACGTGCTTCCCAAATCCAGATGGAAGACTTAATGGATGGGAAGAATATTTTCTTTTTTCTATTCTTTGGACTTTATCCATCATTTTGGCAAAACATACTCAACTCAGATTTGGAAATTGGACTGGTTCTAATTAAACCAATTTTTCAGGGAACAAGGTATTTCATAAATATTATGAACAGTTTCCATGCAAAGAAGAGAGAAAGCTAGATAAAATAATTAAAAGCAGACCAGAAATCCAGAGTATTTATGAGTTGTATCTTCATCCAGGTTCATTCTGTAACCTTCTGCAATGGATCCTTCTTGCTGTGTTTCACAAAAGAATAACCAACTACCTGAACTACATCTGGGATTTAGATACCCCACTCAGGGTCTCCACAGGCTGTTGGACAGTGTACACCAGAGTTGTGCTGCTCTGCTCTGTTCCCAGACCTTTACCCTGTCTGGGAAGTCGGGCATCTCCCAGCTAAGTTCATTTGATACACACTCTCACAGAGTATATTTCTCTGAATTCAGCTTGGTGCAGCAGAAAGAACAATAAAACCTCATACATCTGCTGCACAATGGAAATATTTGATTTTAGGACAGGTATCACCTTTAATGTATTGCTCCTCTAACAAACCTACAGGAAAACAGCGGCATTTTCTCCTGTTCTTCCTTCACCAATTTTCTCCTGTACTTCCAGTCTTCAAGAACTATTGAAAGGACATACCAGAATGCCTAATAAAGTGCAAGCAAATGAGTTTTTCTTATGTTTTTCAAGGTCTGTGGTGATAAACACCAACAACAGGTCTCACTTGAGTAATTTACCAGCCATTGGGTAAAACAAGAATTCCCAGGCTGGTGGGAATCAACTGCCCACTACAACAGCCCAATGAGAAACACAGTGTAATCCCCTTCGCCCACAAGGCATAAATATCTGTTTGCCATATGACTCTGTGAAAGGAGAGTTAGATAGAAATCTTTTTGCTGTAACTCCTCACTGAATTTTGGTAGCAAAATAAGATTCTGTCATATGCTGACCCTTTTGGCAAAACAGCATATGACCTGGTTATCTTTTTCTGTTGGCAGTTCAGGGTCTGATGATATTGGGAAGAAAGGGTGATCCATAGTGGGCCTGGACATTTAGGGTCTGGGGTGGCACTGTGTCTATATCTGCCTGAACTTCATTTTAGTTTTACATGTGTAAGAAAAGTGGTGTCCATTTGGCTGCCTGGTTGAAGGACTGTTTAGAATTGGATGGCAAGGCTGAAAGGCACCTTTCATCACTCTGTGTGAGAAGAAGAAGATAGGATATGTCAGTGTAGTTTAGTGAGGGAAGTCACATTCCTTTTCCAGCTCCCAGTGGACCCAAAACCCAGAGGAAGGCTGAAATGAAGTTGGGGAACTAGGTTAAAACAATTTTTATGAAAGTGCCTGCAATGTTAGGAATTTCCACAACAGTCTTAAGAAATCTGAAAAGTTTTGTTGTAATACTCCAGGCTTACATAGAGCTTAGGAAGGAAAATGCACCTGATCTCCTACTGCCAAGATTGGTTTGGGTTATAGCCCTGTGACTGTGGATGTTTTCTGGATCTTGGGTTGCGTCGGCTGATCATAGCCATGAGTTTGTGATCCAGTAGTTGCCCTGCTGCTGTCCTCTGTGCCCATTCCACTACTTGATTGCAGCTTAAAATAATGATCCACCTTCCTTTCCTTTTATTGTACCTGTATGTGGTGGTTTGAAAAACCTTTTCTCTGAGGTGATAATGGTTTGCCCCACTGATAATACTGGACCAATCAATAATCCACATGCGCCCTATGGAAATTACATACCCACAGAAACGGAAGAGAAGGGGTTGAAGATAGTTTAGAAGGTAGGTAGCCATGATCTGAGCCACGAGGAGGTAGGGTGCCAGTGAGCCCCTCTGGGGCCCCAAGGGCCCCCAGACCCCAGCCGAGGCTATGGGAGACCCGGTATAGTGTCAAAGCTGGACTGGGTCCCGTAATCAAGAGCTGGAACAGTTTCCTTACTGTCAGCAGCAGCAGAAGACATTGAAAAGCGGTAGCAGAGCAGTCCTGAACAGAGACAGCGATGGCTGAAAGCCAAAAGATAGCCAGTAGCAACGAGATAACGTGAAGCCGGCTGAAAGACGCAGAGATGTTCCTGCAGGAGGGAGACCTGGCAACAAAACAGAGGAAAACTCAACAGAGCTGGTTTGGGGTAAGATTGTATTACTTTCCCAAAAACTCAGAGACTTCCTGAAGAGGGGTGGACTTCCAAACGCTTAGGGAGTCCCGAAATGCAGCAGCAGCTAGAGAGAGGGAGAAAGGAGCTGAAAAAACCCAGAGTCGTCCTGAGAGCTGAGCCAGGACGGAATGCGGAGGAGGTGGCCTTGCCCTCTGCTGCTGCTGCTGCTGTTTCTATCACACTGGTGAGCTGAGACAGAGCAAAAGAGCTTTGGTAAGACTGAACTGAAAGCTGCCTTCAATGTTCTAACCCAAGAGGAGTGAAGATCTATGAGGAAATCCCCCAAAGGCTAGGGCTCGGGGTTGAAATTTCCACAAAGTAAGAACAAAAATCCTGACTGCCATACTTAAATCTGCTGCCTTGGGAAAAATGAAGGACACTAACCAGTGCCACAAAAAACTGAAAGGAACTGTGGCCTGAGGAGTGACAGAAAGACTTTTCTTCTTAGACTTTTATTGAAGGAAAAGAGGAATTTAATTCAATGTAAATATATATGTGTGTGTGTAAATAAACCTTTGTAAATATTTTCCCCTTCCCCCAATAACGGATGGTTGTGTTTTGTCTGAAAACTCTCCACATGAGGTGAAAAAAATATCAAGTCCATACCATCACTAAACCCTCTCACAGAGGCAAACTGTGGGAGGGGGGCTTGAACTTAGAAATTATATTCTTAAGAGTTTTTCAAACCACCACACTGTATTTTACAAAGCTTCTAAAGGAAAGATGATGTTTTTCCTTTCACCATTAGGGAAACCTGAAGTTTCTCTTTCTGTCTATAACTAACATTCTTCTGAAACCTCTCTCACTTCTCTTCCAGTTTTCTTTTACTATTAATATAATGTGTGTATTTCCATCTCAACTGCCGTTTTAGTCTGAAAAGTGACTGTGAAATTATTTTTATCTGTAATGTCCTCCCTGTAAGAATTCAGTTGGATTTTATTTTAGTGACAAAAACTAAGTAATCTATTTCTTCACTGGTATCTTGAAAAGAAACTTATTTATGTAAAACTTTTCCATTTTGTTCAGACTTATGCAATTCCATAGCCTGTTCAAGTAAATAAGAAATGACATAGGTCCTAATTTTCAGTTGTCTATAGCCCTGAAAGATGTCAACGGATCTGAGCGGACAAAATTTGTCATCTTGTTTCTTATGAGTTTACAGAAGAAAACTAATTCTCAGACCACAGGTTGAATCTGCAATCAATTTAATGACAAGCTGCTTATTTGTGTGCTAGGCAGGTTCAGTTCCAAAGTATTGAAATTTCCAGTGTCATTGTGGTAATAGTTTTCCATTAAGACACCAAAGTTTTTAAAAGTCTGGGAGGTTAAACTCACAACTTTTTATAAACTTAGGCCAGGCCTTTGCTTTTCCAATATGATGCAGAAAAAGAGCCCCGAAGCCTCATGTGGTATTACTGAAGGCAGGGCTGCTACAGGGTGGTGGGGATCACAGAGTCCCAGCGTGCACCATGTGTCTCTCACCCACTGCCCACTGAAAAGAGATACCCCTCTGCCTTGTCAGATGTATAACTGATGGTCTTTACTGAAATGAAAATATAAAGGGATAAATTTGGGCACTGTCTCATTCTTATACAACTGTCTCTGTAAGTGCATTTTGGAAGTTTTCCTGATGCTGCAAGCTTGACACATTTCTGGCATTTTTAATGTAAGGCACGTTACACATTATCATGCAGTGAATATGATAATTTTTTCCACTTCAGTTTGCTAAATTCCTTGTAAAATATGTTTTATCTGAATGTTTTAGTTTTGCAATCCCTTTTAACAACCAAGTAATAGACAGTACTATACGTTTTTATTTCATAGAATCATTCACTTCTGATTCTAGTCATTAAGGTTTATGATTAGTAAGTATATTGATGCTGCTATTTGCTGGCTATCATGTCTCTTTGTAGGAATGATCAAATTTTCAGAATTAATTTGCCATCTCAATTTTTTCCATAATGGATGATGTTTTCCATAATGGATTGTGTTTTAAGTGATGTGACAGAAGACCAAATCATGGGAAAAGACACTCAGAAGGACCTCAAAAGATCACTCACCCCTACTCTGAGGAAGGATCAACTGCATTTCTGCCATGACTCATGGGTATTTGCCAAAATATCTGTTTTTGAAGGTGTCTAGTGGTGGAGGTCCCAGAGTTCATGTAGTAATAAAACCAGTGCTTCACTGTATTGTATAGTTTTTCATTAGGGCTTTCTTCTCATATTCAGTCTGAATTCCCTTTCTACAATTAAACCCACTCATTCTTGCTTTTTCTGTTCTATGCATACAGAAAAAATGGTTTTACCCTTCCTCTGAAACATCTTTTTTTCTACATGCTCAAATACCATCTTGTTCCCTCAGACTCTTTCTCTGTGCACTGAACATCTCTTCATTCAGCCTTTCTCAGAAATCCTGTTTTCTAGGCCTCTGATCATTCTTACCACTTCCCTCTGCAGCCTCTGTGTTTGCTTGCTGGCTCTCCTGAAGCAGAGTGCTCCGAGCTATATTTGTAATAGAGCTGATCTAGCACATTATGGTTTTAAATTATTTTACGGAGACAGCAGTATAAGAAGAAAACCCACCAACATCTTAAAAAAAAAAAAGAACAAACAAAAAAAATCCAGGAAGGAACGGAAGATGTGTTTGTGGTAGAAGCCAAACTAACAAGGAACTAAACAAATAGCTACATTTTCCAAGTGAATTTGATATTCACACACCCACCCCCAAAAATCCTATCTACAATGCAAGTGCAGGAAATAAAATAGAGCTAATATTTCTAGATTATGAGGCATGTGGTATAAACTTGGTTAAAAATATCTACAGTAAGGAGGTTTAGTGATATGAGAGAAATAAAGTGTGTAAGAAATTTCAGAAAAAAAGAAATCCCCTATGTGTGAAGGAAGACTGTGCTACTCTGGGGTGCTGGGGTTCTACTTCAGCAAGAGCAAGAAATTGCATTTCTGTTGGTAAATATAAATGAAATTGAACTATTTATGGCAAGACAGTTGCCATAACAATTAAGTTGCCAGAAAGATCAAAATTTTACGGAAGGACCCTGGGTCGTAACAAGTGACAGCACAACTGGCAGGAGAAAAGACCAAGAATGTATTAATTCATACAGCATATATATATATAGTCACGAAGATGACCAGAGGGCTGGAGCACCAAGGTGAAGAGAGTTGGGATTGTTCAGACTGGAGAAGAGGGCAGACTTTACAGCAGCCTTTCAGTATCTAAAGGGCACCTACAAGAGAACTGGAAAGGGATTTTTACAAAGGCATGCAGTATTAGCACAAGGGGGAATGGCTTCAAACTGAAAAATGGTAGGTTTAGATCAGATTCCTTGCTGTGGGGATGGTGAGGAACTGGCACAGGTTGCCTGGAGGGATTGTGGCTGCCCCGTCCCTGGGGGTGTTCAGGGCTGGGCTGGAAAGGACTATGGGCAACCTGATCTAGTGAAAGGTGCCCCTGCTTATGGCAGGGGATTGGTATTTGATGTTCTTTAAGGACCCTTCCAAACCAAACCACTCTATGATTCTATGATTCTGTGACATGTCCAGTGTAGTTTGTACAGATGGGAAATAAAGATATATTTATATGGATTTCTTTTAGATGCATTTAGATTTACAAGTGCTTGCTTTCACCAAGATGAAATGTGTATCATCAGGGCCAGAGTGGTTCATTTAGCTTGGACAGTACGATACGGTCACTGCTGGGATTTCCCAGTGAGAGTCTGTCTGCCCGAGGTCAATGAGAGACCAGACTATGGTGCTAGACTACCTGTTGCTGTCCCTGGTTTCACTCTGGAGACCATCATGCAACACCTCTTGCCTGTTTTTTCTTGTATAAAATGAGAAGACCTTATTCTGAGTCTGTGTCATGCCTTGGGTTCTGTGGATGACAAACTTTTTCTCCAATAGGAAATTTCTAATTCTAAAATTCTAATTCTAAAACTATCCTTCCGTGGCTGCATTGAATCTCGTGCAGGTGAAGAAATAGTTCTTACTTATTTTGGAGATGTTTGGACTGCATATGTTTATGCTTCAGTGAGCAGCTGGATTAGTTTTAGGGTTTTGCCAATGATAGCTGGTCTTTAACCATTAGTGTTTCAGACCAGTATATTGGATTTCCATAATTCCGACTGTCATTTCTTTTTGTGTAAAGTAAGTTTTCAGATAAGGTGTCTACTCACATAAATCTGCAAGATATAATGAGTGAAGGTAGAGGGAAAGTCAAGCAGGAGTGGGGGACAGGCTATGAGAAAAGGTTAGCAACTAGAGCTCCTTGGAGAGAAGGAAGAGTATGAAGGAGCAGGAAGGCACAGGCCAGCTGGCTGGAGGATGTTCAGAGTAAGTTCCTTGAGACTCAGCTTCCTCCTGAATCTCAGGTTTTGATTTTTGGTTTAGACATAACCTCTGAAAATGTATTACTGTCAGATAGGACTAGACACACTGCTGTAATAAGCAGGTATTAATCATACTTTGCATAAATTCTCAGCAACTGAAACAAATAAACAGGCCACTATATAGAAACTATCTGTCTCCACTGAGTCCTGAAACCATTATTTTAGCATGAAGAATGAGAGGAGGCAGACAGTGAGGTTGCCCATGCTCCAGAGTGAAAGCACAGAAATCCCCATACATTACTTCATACAACGAATTCTCTGATGAAGTGCATTGGCTTGTTCCAAATGCTGTTTATCCAGATAAAAGATGCTCTTCTAAATTTCATGTCTCTCACATACATCCGTCATAAATGCCATTGGTTCTATGGACATGATTTTATCACCCTAATGGGCAGTATTATGATTTCAACTTCTTCCTTTAGGGAAGATGCAAAATAGTTGCAAAGTCCTGGTCCATTTAGCTTTTCTGGGTTACATTGAAGGAGTTCCTTAGGTTGGGGCAGACCACTGCAGGTTCCCTCTCCCATGATAACACCTCTTCTTCTTCTTCTTCTTTTTCCTCTTTTCTGCTGTGACAGGGTTTCCAGAAAGGCAGAGCACAGTTCCATCACGGTGAGCTGAGGCTGTGCCCCATGTCACCAGAGAGATGAAAGCCATGCTGATGAGATGCTCTGCAAAGATGCTCTTCATCCCCAGGAGACCCCAAGAATAGTCTAGGGCCCTGTGGGACAGCAGCAAGCAGGTTGCACTCTTTAATACCCCACACTTCAAACATAGAGCCCTTTCTCCATTTTAAATAAACATAAGCAAATTCAGAGAATTTTGTATATTAACATGGTATTGACCGATCAGGGGTGGAGATAACTTCTCTAGAGGTTGAAAGGTTTCCTTCTGAGGGAGCAGTGCAGCCAGGCCATTGGTAAGCCTTTGGCCCGTGCCCTAGTTTTGTTGACTCCTCTATATTTGTATGTGTGAAATTCTGTTTATAACTGTGATGAGAGTGACTAAAACATGGTAAAAGCTCATGACTGTAGCAAAGATAATTACTTCTTAAAATGTGGGTTGATCAGTGCCTGGAAGAGCTTTCATTTGTGGAGTTCCAAGCTGTGGTGTAAGCAGTCCTTCCATCTCTGTTTTCATAACAATGAGCATAGTTAGTCAATGAACACCCTCCCTCCATCACTAAGCTAGAGGTGAAAAGTTTTTGACCAATTTCCATCTGCTCTCTGCAGGAAGGCTCAGTCCCAGAGACAGCCTTTGGGCTCAGACTGTTTCTGCTTTAAAAGGTGCATACCCCAACTCCCATACAACTGAAGATCCCTGATTAAAATACTGATGAATTGCATGACGCAGTTATTACATGTGGACAAACTGAACTAATTATTTTACCCAGAGATTCTTGAAGTGTCCCTACATCATAATGAAAAGGCTCAGTTGATATTTACTGTGTTTTTGATGCCTACATTTCATTGCTATTTCAGGTGTGCTGGCATGCTCTACTTGAATTTCACTTCTCCGCTTATGACTAATCTATGATGAAGAAGTTGTATTTGCAAGAAGAGAAGCAGCTCCATAGTGAAAAAGGCCTTGCCAAGTGAGGCAGGAGGGAAAACAATACCTCAACACTTCTTGTCTGTCATTCACCTGCCCTCCTACAATGCGAGCAATTCATTGAATATCTATTTGTGTCATTCCTATTAAAACTTTCCATCTTAAAGGGCTAAGTTCTTTCCCCTACTGAGATTTCTCTTTTATGGAAAGTTTTATGTCAATGTCTATTTCTGTTTCTGCTTCAGACTCAACCTCATACCAAAAGCTGCTTACTTAATGCTGCCAGATAACTTCAGATTCAACCACTGACTGAAGATCTCCCTTGGACCCTAATGATATTTTTCCCCATAGAATATAACTATAATCTCTAAAAGTTTTGATAAATGAATAGAGAAATAAAGG
This sequence comes from Corapipo altera, assembly GCF_003945725.1. Lineage (NCBI taxonomy): Eukaryota > Metazoa > Chordata > Aves > Passeriformes > Pipridae > Corapipo > Corapipo altera. The sequence continues at coordinate 6,846,910 of NW_020884890.1, forward strand.
ATACAGAAATAAAGGATACATTAAGTCTAGGCTCTATAATGAAGGACATAATGAAAGTAAGATTTAAGAAAAACAGATGTTTAAAAGCCAGGAAGCAACAGAGTTTCAACTCAGAAGCTATGCTGATTGTGAAATATAAGCAGGATTGGCATCAGGCTTAATCATTATTAATGCAATACTTAGTCTTCATTTTCCATCCCTGTCCAGACTTGCATTTGGTAAAACACTCTTAAGAAATAAGCACTGTTGTCCTTTTTTTTTAGTGACATTAAGTTTTTAAGCCTTTTCTACAAGAGCTGTTGCAATGGCTGAGGCTAGAAACTTTAGGCTGCCATATCTATCTCTTCACCATTCAATTGCTCTCATTTTGCAGATGCCCTTGGAAATCTACAGTCCTTCCTGTCAGCAGCCTCTTACATAGGAGGTGGACAACTGTTGAGGTAGGTGAAGACACCAGAATGGTGACACAGACTTGAACACGTACTGTGAGCCTGTGAAAGCTTTGTCTCCTGCTCTTCAGCTAATCCCCAGCCTTACTTGCAGGGCCTGGCTACATCATGCTGCCAGCCAACCTTGCATCACTCCACCTTCTGCATCACAAAAACACTGAATCAAACAGGTAAGATATAGAGCCATCATTTCCAGCAAATACATGAACTGAGGACTGCTCTATATTTCATCCGTAAGTGGCACGTCATGGTCACTATCAAGATCAAAAAATATATATCCCTTGGCAGCTCTCCTCTACCAGAGGAGGCCGCTTAATGGTTTCTTTCAGAGCTTATGCTAACCCTTCTCTGTGGATGGCAGGAGCAATGTGCCAGCTCAGCAGGTCCTGCTTTTTCCAACTTTTCGGACATGTCTGACCATTATGGGGCTGTAGCTGGAAATCCCAAAGGTATGTTCCAGTTCCATTTTCACAGTCCACAACCCACGTTGTGAAAATCTTTGAATGCTAAGCAACACTAAAAAACCTTCACCTTCTAATAGAGGATGAAAATACAAAATAGGATGCTCTTTTTTTACATATATTGTAGCTTTTTTGTATACTGCTTAGCAGTATGAAATGAAATTACTACCTTGGGTGCCTCATCAAGGTCATAGCATATTTATTCCCTCACAGTCAGATGGTTGTGGAGCAGTAGTTGCATCAGCAGTTCAAGACCATACTGCACAGTGGTGTGCTCTGCTGTGTTACCTTAGTAAACATATTTTGTGGCCTTAAACCACATTTTATTTCTTTTTAGTGCTGCATATTAACAGTCAGTCCTTTAATTTAAAATGGGACATTTGAAGTTGGATTTTATAGGGAATCAGATTTTCCTTTGGTACCTGTAAACTATCCTGGAGCAATAACTATTTCCACTCCAAAATCACCCTGAAGTCATTCAAATTGAAAGCAGGGTGATGCTGAAACCACAGACTGCAGGTCACTATGTGAATAGCTAGTGATCTGATGAATTTTCTTTCCATAGGAATATGCATATAAGAAACATTGTAAAAGAAAGGTTTATATTCATAGAATGATGACATTTATGTTATGTTTTACAGCCTTGGGTTATTTAAAAAATTTTATTTTAGATTAAATTATTTCACCTTTCTAATTATTTTGTCTTATTTGATTATCGCAACATCTTTACAGTTGTGCCTTCCAGTTGCTCAGAAACTCTCCCTCTTTCTGCTGCATCAGGTATTCTGAATTTGCACTCAGATTTATATGCCTCAAATCCTATAATCCATGTCTTCCTTGTCTTTTAACATTAAAAGCCAGTTGCCACTACTGATTGGTTTCTGCAAATACCTCCTGACAAAATTTGCAAATATCAGCTTGTGTGATCTCCCTCCTGCCCTCATGTTTGGAGGAATTCTCTCACCTGCAATGAAGCAATACTGTCTTTCAGGCTTCTGAAGTAACCTACCTTTATAGGAAGGTCTGCAAAAGCTTATGTGAACTGTAAATTACAATCGTGGGTCCTTTGCCAGGAGTATTTACTTATAATGTGTTTGTTTTCCCTGTATCTGTCTGTTTTCCATCTACTTCACTTCTCTGAGAAGAGCCTGGAATTTCCAGCTATGTGTAGAGTCCTTAACACCAGGGAGTTTCAGTCCATAACAAGAGGAATTATATGGCTATGTGCTGTACTACCGTAAATAGCAAATGATACTTATTTAGACATCCTGGTAAGCAAGACTGAAAATTTCTCAGGCCTGGATCTGTCTTTGGTGCAGCACTTAAAATCACTTGCTTTCAAAAGATGAGCAGAAACCTCTAAGTAAATATTTTTTTCTTTCATTAATATTGGTGCAGCAGTTTAAATGATCAATATCTGTATTAGTTTACCCGAAACAGTGAAGTTTCAGCTCTGACCACTTGTTTCATCGGTCTTGTGTCTTTTCTTTCTACCTTCTGCATCCCATCCATGCTTTCTGAGCATTTTCTGTGTAAAGCTGCAGTGGAAAGGACAGCCTGGAGTAGCTGTTAGCTGGTTTCAGAGAGTTCCTGACAGTTTTCCTTCTCAGAGTTATAACTTTGATTATTGCACTGGTTTTGTTTTCTTTGGGGGGGGGAGGATATTTTAAAATGCTGTATTTTTTTTCTCTCTTTCCTGCATGGGAAAAAAATTGTTTGAATCCAAACTGAAGTTATTTGTACTGTGTATGGGAGAAGAACAAAAAAGGAAGGAAACAAAGGGTGTAAATCCAGTTCATTGCTTCTGGCCTCGAGGGGAGTGGGGAGGCTCTACTGAAGTGTGTCTCCTTTCTACCTGCCTACTAGCCCACTGTTCACTCTAGCAGCTTCTCTCACTACTAGTGAGATGACTGGCAACAGTTGGCAGGTGCCAATGGCAGTGGTTCCACAGGCAGCTTGCTACATGTGGCATAAAATCCCAGTTGGTCCCGTTGCATTCCCACAGATATGCTGAGTACACATTTCTGTATTTTTCTACTGGGGTGTGGCAAGTTATCCTACTTCGAGCACAGTTTCTATCATTGTTCCTAGTGTTTCTTTATATCATGCTACATCCAGAGATCATCCCAGTCCTTCAAAGTACTGCTAAGCATACCCACCCTGTTATGTACATTCCCTGAGGGAGGACAAAAGGTCAATTGTTTTCTGAGTGAGGCCCAAGGTCAACACTGGCTGACATACCCAGCTCTCAAAGCCTGTGGAGCTGACTTGAAGTGCATAAGGCCTGTTTTCATCTTTACCCTGCATACTTGTTCATTTATGGCAGTAAGCTGGAATGTGAACCCAACTGGCAGTGAAATTTACATATGGGTAGGTTGATTTGAGAAAATCAGATCTCTTCCCTGTCAAGGTAGTTAGGCTGCCGTAGGGCAGGCAATAGCCCTAGGTCATTTTGGCCCAGGAAATGGCTTTGGTTTTGCATTTGTTTTTGAGCTTTCTGTCTGAACAATAAAACTGTGTCTCGAGGATTGGGATGATGACACTATTTTTGAGCAAGAGAGGTGGAGAGAGATTTTATAACTATTCAAGCTTACTTTCTCTTCTCCCCTGCTGTTACAGTCCCTGATCAGCTTTGTCTGGGAGGCAGGTGGCCAGCCAGAGGTGAAGCTGGGTCACTTTGGGATTCAGCTTCCTATGGCAGGATGCCACATTTAGCAAGCTTGGAATTTGTTGCATGGAGGGAAGTCCATGCCTTATTTAGGCCTTTTGGAGCACAGGGGCTTTGCTGTGCTAATTTAGACAAGAAATTTTGCCGCAGAAAGGGACTTTTCATCACTTGATCCTTGAACAGCCACATGTTCCCAAAGTGTTGGAGGTGACTACATATGCACACATAACTGATGTGCTTGGCATCCTTCAGTATGGAGAAAGTGTTGCATGGAGTGATACTTTCTGGGCTTTGTGCTTCCTGGGCTGGAAAGGGTCTGGGCTGCTCTCCATGGCTAGAAAAGACGCAAAGTGTGGCCAGTCCACCTGGAGTTTGTATTTGCTGAGTTATTGTGGCCAGTCCACCTGGAGTTTGTATTTGCTGAGTTTTGGAGTATGCTTTACTCATTTGTGCATAAATGGCAAAATGCCCATGTTCCACTGAAAAGCTTCGGAAATCACTTATAACGTTGTCTCTCCAGAAGCCGGTAAAGGTAGATCCAATGTATGAAAATGTTGTGTCAACTTCCTGTAGTAGGTAAGTAATTGCTTTTTGTTGTTTGCTTTCTTCAGACATTAAGTTCTCAAGGCGATCTAAGTGAAGAGAGCTTGATTCTGATCAGCTCTTCCAGAGTTGTTAAAACTCATCTGTATGTGACATGTAGCAGTGTATGTGTGGGAGGAATAAGAAGAGAGGCTAGCAGAACAAACCTTCTGCCCTTACTTTGATTCAAAATCTGGAACTACTTTCCCAACCTGACAACAAACAGCCACCACACAACACAAATCCCACAGTCCAGACATTTTTCACAGCATTTCCACTGAAGTTTCAGATCTGCAGCTCAGGGAGAGCCAGAGTACTTTGTAAAGCCCAGCCCTGCCAGCATCAGCTGTGTCTTTCAGCTATGAACTAGACCTTCACATCTTTTCAGCAGGGCGATGCTACAAGGGGCTGTGGTAGTGTAACAGCGTGGGGCCTGTGGGCCGCACCTTTGCTTTATTCCTTAGAGAAAGAATGCTGCCCTTCCCAGAGCTCTTGCCTGGCTTCCCAACCACAGGATGGGTAGGATGTCTATTGCCACACACAGGACAACTGAGGCCTGCACACACCATCTTTTCCTGGCTGAGCCCGGTATTGTCATATTGCATGTTTGCTGATTACATCCAGATTCATATTGTTTCTGGTACCAAAATGGCTCTGTGGAAAAAAAAAGTGAAGACATAATAAGCAAGACTTAACATCAAGTTTTTAGAGATAGTTTTGGACAAAAGTTGCAAATGAGATAGAAATGTAATTTTTATTTGTACTTAACAACTTTGCTTTTTTATCTGTTTTCTATACCTGTCACTTGCATTCTTCTGATATGTCCTAGGTGCAAGAACTGGGGCTCCAGACATTTTTTAGGGCTTCTAGATGGCTCCCTAAGTTTTATATCACTCTACCTAACCCCTCTGACATTTCTTTCTAGTTAAAATTTGAGTACAAATGGAAATATTACAGATGGTTTTAGCTGGAGCCAAGCACCTTCAGTACTTCAGTTGCACAGACAGCCCACTAATTGTCCCTTTTCAGTCTGCTCATGTTAAATTCCTCAGATTTTTTTGGGGGTTACAAAAATATTCTTCTGTGATATATAATATCAGTAAGTTACACTTTGTTAAGTGACACCCATATCCCCAGTTTCTTTAAAGAACTACATATAACCCATTTAATAACAACATGAATAGCAGACCCAGCAAGACATCTGCTTTGTCCAAACATGTCTGGCAGTTTTACAGAATCACAGAATATACCAAGTTGGAAGGGACCCACAAGAATCATCAAAGTCCAACTCCTGGCCCTGCACAGGACCATCCCCAAGAGTCACATCATGTGCCTGATAGTATTGCCCAAATGCTTCTTGAACTCTGTAGGCTTGGTGCTACGACCACTTCCCTGGGGAGCCTGTTCCAGCACCCAACTCACTTCCTCTTCCCCTCAAAATTCCTGTGGTTCTTGTGTGGCATAGTATACCCCATACTTTTATAAGAATTATAGATAGTGCTCATGTAAATCAAGGTATATTTCCAGAATTTCCAGTCTGGTTTATCATAGTGAATAATGATGTAATCTGAATGTGATTAATTATTGGAAAAGCAAATCTGGAGATATGGATTTAAAATTATTTACATGGAGGGTTCACTAAGATTTTTAGAGCTTAATTACCTTTACTTTTGCTATTAGTTGCACCAATGTTTCCTATCCCTTTTCATGTGCTTTTCCATAAAATTCTTAAGTGTGAATATAACGGAATGTTAAAACTAATATTTTCCTAGCAAAGAAACCTAACATTTTCCTAAGCAAGGGAAGCACCCAAACGCTTCAAATCCTTTGTTCCACATTGCTACCCAGGGAGTGCAGAGTGGTTTATCTCATTAGACTTCAAAGCATGACACAGAATAGAGGAGATAAAAAATGTCAGCAAGACAAGTTTTTCTAATGTCATGTTTTTCATGTTTAAAAAGTGATTTTGTACTCTACAGGAGATTAAATCAGGAGACAGTACCAAGGTTCATGCAAAGAGAAACTAGCATTCAACTTGTCTGCTATAAGAAAAAGACCTCTGTCTAGTCTGTTCTGTACTGTCCCACACAAAAACACAGAAAGGAGAGCAAACTGCAAACTCTTCTAGGTCTTAGACCTGAAAGCATAGAAATCACCACTGAAATGTCAGAGAAGACAGAAATCAAAGTCTCTTACAACCTTTTAGGTGAAGCTGACATGTGCCTTTTTTACCCTACATAACAACATTACTATGTCTGTGCTATTTGAATGCATACTATTAGAGAAAAAATATTCATCAGCCACTTCTTTTAAGGATACTGTTAGCTCTTTGTTAATTAGATGTATTATTACATGAAGCTGACCATGCAACTTCATGTTCATGGAGAAAAATACTGAGATGGGTGTGAAAAGTTATACACTGGCTGGCAAAGGGACTGAGCATGGGATGAAGCCAAAGGCGATAAAAAACAAAGGTGATAAAAAAAAGGAGTTGGGAAAATCATGTTCACTAGTTCATGCTGACTTCCAGAGGAATATAATCTGTGATTCTTAAGTCTTCCTAGCCCCTATGAACAGATTTCTGTACTAGTGTGCCTCTGTCCCTGCTAGAGCTGGTTTTCTAAGTAACAATTTGATATTGTTAGCTGCTACTCCGTTGCCTTCTTGTGCAGCTCAAGTGGCAGATCCCTGTGTGGTGAATGGAAAATTTCCAGTCCTGGTGATGACTTTCCTAAGCATCAACACAGTTCCACTTAAGAGAGCTTCTGTTTTGAATTTGCTGTTTTTTCAGTTCATGTCATTATACTGATACTCAAAGTAATATGCAATCACTACCAAAAAGTAGCGTTATAAATGGTATTAGGCTGGGAAAGTGTCCACTACTTAAAAGTTAAGAAATGTTGAGTGACACGATATTACCATCACATTACAAATGTATATGGCAGCAGTGGAACTTAAAAGCTGTTTCACATGAGTCCCAGCATAAGAAAATCTAAATTCCCAAGAAATTTTTGCTAAAGATTTGCAAATATGTCAGGCACCCTTATTCTCCTACTGACCTCTGTATTTGGAGCTGTAAACCTTTTCCCAAACCTATTGACATGGCACCTTTTATGGTACCAAGGTTTTTTATTTTAAAGTGGAAGAAAGTTTATTAAATAAATAAGTGTATGTACTGTATTAATCGAAGAGAGAGCATCTACCAGAACAGCCCTGTGAAGCTTTATGTAAAAGTCTTGCAAGGGAACTAGAAGTGAGACTGAACTGGCAATGGGAGTAGAGGGAAAAACAAGTGTTGACCTGATTTTCTCTCCCTCTCCTTACAGCCATGCAGAAGCCAGGTAGGCTTGTAAATGTGTGCAGACTAGGCGGGAAAGGAGTACTTATTTTGAGCCAAATGTTCTCAAAGCTTGACAACACACTTTGCCAGAAATTTTGCTTTTCTTATACAGGAACCAGGTGTGGCTTATGATACAGCGATAAAATCTTTGATTAGACAAAATGTGACGAAAGTTCTGCACATGCTAGAATAAAACTAAACAGCTCTGCCTGTAACTCAACCTGGTTTGCTGCCTAGGAGATAGGGAAAAGAGGAAAGACTGTTATGGGAGGCAGCAGATATTTTTCTTATCTGTATACCCTTTAGATGGCCTCATTACTGTAGTGTCTGGATATATTGTTCTTCTTCCTGAAGACTCTCAGGATGTAAGGAAGCAATATTTTATTGATTTTCAATGAGGATTAAGGTACAGGGTACAAGCAACATCTGTGGCATTGTAGGAGGCTGACACCAGCTCCTCAGTTTCTATTAATCTAGCTATTGACCTTCCCTTAGTTCTGTTTTTGCTTCTTGTATGTGCAGCTCCATGCACAATTTTAAGCATCTGCAGGGAGGTTGCCTTCTTTTGTATGTGTAATCAATTTACCTAAAAGCAACTGAAGAGGAGGGCACAGAAGAATGAAGTATGTACAATCTTGACCTTTCTGGGCTCACAATTATGCAAATCTAATTGCATATACACAGATTCTTCTTCTCCAGACCTAGTAATAATGATACATTGTGATTGTTGTAGTGGAATGTGCTGTGTTTCTATTCACATCTAACCAAATTTTATTGCTCATCTTTGAATTTTTCCACTAAGCAAACACTATCAGATTCTTTGCTGTGCTTTCATCACTACAGTGCTCCACCATCAACTAAGATTGATCCAGACTCTGAGGTTTCAGTATCTGATCATGGGTAACTTGTGGTTGATATCTCATAGGCTTCATCTCCTTCCTCCAGCTTCCATGTAAAATCTTTGTGGTCTCAGGCAAGCAACCAGTAAATGAAGAATATGATTTATGATTGTGAGAGGAAGTTTTAGCCTATATCACACAAAGAATGTTTGAATCATTCAGAAAGATGTAGCCTTCGAACAAGGGATTTGGGCAGTGTTGCTGTTCAAATCCCTAACTACAGTTCTAGAAATGGGATTGTGGCAATTAGCTATTTTCTTTCTGTAGTTGATAATTGGTAGATGTTCCTCTCAGCAGCTTGTGTGATGCGATACGTCAAAACCAAGTAAACTGAAAAATTGTAGCCCAGAATTCTTCGTCAGTCCAAGAGGTAGCAACTTAAAATTAAATGTTACAATTTTTCAGACCTACTGTATATAGGGCCATGGACTTGGTGTCCCTGGGATGTAGTAAGAACATTTCCGAGATTATGACACCTTTTGTGCCATCTAAGCAGTCACCTCCATTGTGGATGGTTTTTCTTGCTCCCTTAATCATATCAGCAAATGAGGTCAGACGACAGAAAGTCTCCAAATACTTATGTATTCACACAGTCCCTAAAGATGGTGGATGTGAAACTGACAAAAAGCAGGAGCAGAAAGGTAATCAGCCTGAAACCCCGCCCGTGTTTTGAGAAAATGTTTGAGCTCTGTCTCAGCCAGCTCTGATTTAATTAGAGGGAGGATGCTACTCCTGTTGTCTTTGGATGCCTTTTATAGCTGAGGTTGGGGTGAAGGAAGGTTAAAGCTGCAGTAGTGTAAATAATGTAACAGTATTTTCTCTTGACTTGGAATCTTATAAAAAAATATTATTAAATGATCATCCTTATATGATAAGAATCTGTTCAAAAAGTACTTTTTGTTGGAAGAAGTTTTCTCTATTTTTCACTGGGTGTGCTTTCTGAAGTGAAAATTTCAGAAATATTTAATATGAAGCCCATAAACAGCAAGGGATTGAGCTGTTGTCTTTGGTATAATCGCGGATTTTATTTGTTTATACATTATCATCACAAAGAATGCAAAACCAGGTTCCATCCAGGAAAACATCCAGTTAGAATTCTATTCATAAATATTCAAAACATCATTTTATAATAAATATTTAAAGTGTCTGAAGTGTAGCGACTGGAAGGGTTTCAGCACCATTTTTATAAGTATTACTTCAGGGTAGCACTCTGTAACTAGTGGTAGTTTGGACTGAAACCAAGGTACAACACCCAAAGACACTGCATTCCACATCTAGTACTACTGGGACTGGCCATGTGCATGACCTTCATTGAGAGGATCAAAGTTTGCAGGGCAGCAAATGCTGCATTTCCCTGTTCTGGCCCATCTCTGGTTTTTGTCATTAGCTACAACTCAAAGAGAGAGTGTGTGTGTGTTAAGATGACAAATGCTTGATGGCATGGTTTTCCCTAAGCTAAATTAATATTGAACAGAATGAAACTCATTGAATGAGTCAGGCAATGAGTCAGCAGAGCAGTTAGTGGCAAAAGTGCAAGCCTACGGCTTATAGGCATGATTTAGAATTGAAAATCCACAATCTGTTTTCTTTATGAAACTTCAGAGATCTCAGGAAAACAGCTTAACATGATTGTCCAGGCTAGCAAGAAACCTTGTCCTTTATCACATTAACACTCCTCTGTGTGAACTGAACCATAAAAGTATGTCCATAGAGAGCTCATCTAATGCTACAAAAAGTTTACAGATACTTTGTTTCATTATAATTTTTTTCTATGAGATAAGAATATCTAGATTTGAGTGAAATGATCACACTGACACCAGCTAATGCAATTTGTACTCTTTGGCTTCTATTAGATACGAAATCCCAAAAGGAACACAAAACAAGAAGAGGACCACTGCGTAACCAATGAATTTCTATATTTTTTCAAAGGAAAGAGTAAACACTGCTTGAGAACTACGACCATTTGTCTTTGAAATGTGCCATTAGCAGTGCTCAGTTAGGTAGTGCCAAATGCATCAATTAAAGTCCAATTTTATATATTTACAACACCTGGGTAGAGCCGCTAAATAGTGAAAACCATAACAATTTAAGATCAGTATTTTATAAGTGATTTTTAAGCAGAGGAATTCCTGTCCTAAACTGTATCTTATACTGTTTAGATTTTTGGAGTTTAAAACTGCAACTTAACATACAGCGAAGAAAGTTTCGAACAAAAACAGAGTTCAGAAGTCCTTGTCAGTATTGGGATAAAATATTCTATAATTAATCATTGTCTAAAAAGAAAACCTCAACCCCAAAATATTTTAACTAGGAAATGTATTTGTGTAGGTAGGTATCAAGGAGAGCAAAGATCTCTTTGTTTCTGTTTTTCTTCTTTTCCTCATATAAGATTTTTTTAATACCAAAATGTTGACAAATGTTTAGTGATATTTGCCTCAGAAATATACTCCTCAATAAGGATAAACGCCATTGAACAGTCTAAAGAAAATCAGCTCTCTTGAATAGCCAGGGAAGCTTGCATTACATGCCCAGCTCTTTCGTGAACAGATTTTCTTACTCAGATTGGGAATTTGTCTTGATTTTTGCTGGAGCCTCATATGGCTGTTGAGCTGATGTGTCTGGCATCAGCAATGCCCTGCTTTGTCACATGGTAAAGCTCTGTTTCAAGTTCTTCATGAGTAGCAGGTAGTCCATACACATCACTTGTGCTGCTAGAGCTTACGAGGGGGAAATTGATACATATATGAGACTGTTGGGGAAGTTGTAGTGGACCAGCTGAATAGCATTAAAAGGTTTGGACTTCCACTCTCTCTGGAGAAAGTGTGAGTAGTCTCCCACAATGGAGCAGGTTATGAACTAAAATCGCAGCTGGGTTCAGGAGCTGAGAGGTACATTTGCCTGTCCTTGTTCTCTCTTTGATCTCCTGCATACTGTCAAGATGCTGCCTGAGCAGTTTTCAGCCTAGATCTCTGTGATACTTAATCTGGGAGTAGTTCTTACGGTGAGAGTGACTGAACACTGGAGAAGGTTTACCAGGGAAGTTGTAGAGTCTCCATCATTGGAGATATTCAAAACCTGACTGAACAAGACCCTGAGCAACTTGTTGTAGCTGACCCTGCTCTGACCATAGTGGGTAGACCAGACAATCTCCAGAGGTCCTGACCGATCTTAGCTGCTCTGTGTTTCTATGAAGTACTAACGGTCCCGGGTAGCAGTTATTCCTACACTAGCTCCAAGACTATCTAATGGTTCCTCCATGCAGGGGGTAGTAGTCTTATTTAAGGTCCTGCTGTCTCTCTGTGCACTGTATAAAATAGAATGTCCCAAGAGACACACTGAAGTTAAATATCAGATTTTAATCCCTGCTAAAGCTAAAGTTTCATGGACTTTATTTCAACAAAAATCTAGTTTACAGACTGTTTGTGGAGCTCTCAGGGTGTCATTATCAGGACTTAATCACGACAGATGGTGTTCAAATACAGAGCCAAAAAGGACTGCCTATCCCTGAAAAAGTGCAGCTCGGGTATAAAACAGAAAGATGAAGGAGAAATGCATAGATGAAACAAGTAGATATAGTTAGTAGCATTGGGAATCTAACCATTATCAAATTTTTGTAGGCATTGTGGGAATTTAGGGAATATTCCCAAATGAGCATGGGGGAAAGAGACCAGCATGGAAGACTGCACAGTAGTTCTTGTCTGATAATGTAAAAAATGAGTGTTGGTGGCCATGAGATGATCCAACAATTTAACTGCACAGAAGGGAATGATTGGATAAGTATAAGAAGGTCAGTGCAAGAATAAGACAAATACCCCAGGCAAAAAAGCAAACAATGTTGGATATGAAATTAATAGGAAATTAATGCAAAATATGGCTTTATGTCAAAGGGAGGGAAATGCATAGATGTAGACGGAAATGATGTTCGTAGCTGAGGAGGGGTGATAGTATCCAGAAATGAGAGATTGAGGCAGCTGTGAAAAGAAGGAGGAGAGAAGAGATGCAGAAAAACATTTTCTTCTTCAGTTTAAAAACAGATGTTGTAGTCATACTTCCAGAAACATTCTTCCAGCAGCTGGCGGTCACTGTCCCAGCTTGCCAGATTTGAGTCCATAGCCACATCCCTGTGGACCATGCAGAGCTCCCATGTCAGGAAAGGGAGAGATGGCTGAGCCAGGAGCTGGTCCCTGCAGACACGTGGCATGTGGCTTTCAATCTTTGTCTTTTCAGGCCAAAATAAGGCAAATATTTTACCAGTTAAATGTCATAGCAGCTAACTTACTTTCTTATTTATATTGCTAAGCATTGGTTATAAAATATCCTACACTCATGCCACTTAAACAGCAGATGGACAAGAGGTCAAGCATACGGAAAGGATACTTGAGATGAATGTGAGCACCTTCTTGAAGAAAAGCAGGGTTTATTCATTTTATTAGGTGGGCTGTTTAAAAAGAACCAAGTAGGTAGACATATTTTTCATATATGTAAAATATGTTCTGTGTCAAAGATTATTGTTGGTGTATAAGTTTGGAGCTGGCTCTCAGCCAAATTGCTGAGACCCAGTGAAAAAGCTTACTCCCCAGAGAGGGAAGAAAAAACCCAAATAGCCAAATCTATAGCAAAAATATATATTTAAAATTATATATACAATTTGAATATATTGTACACATGATAGGGAGCTCCCAAGGGGGAAAAAAGGGAAAAGGGAAGGGGAAACAGGGATAAAAAAACCCCACTAAAACAAATATCCTCCAAATATACACCATTACTATAGAGCTAGTGAATAAACACAAAAACCAAATTAAATACTTCCCTGAAGACAGAACTGTACGAAGCACCAACCAACTCCCTCACGCCCCCCGAAGGGACCGGAGATAATGACAGGTCTGAGCAGCAGGCCCTGGCCTATACAAGCAAAGACTGTCTGCGGAGAGACCTGTCACCTTCAGCCACCAGAAGAGAAAAGAGAGGGAACTCTCTTATCTGTGCCTTTTTATATGTTGTGTTACGGAAAGGGATGATATGAAATACTTCCTTAGATTTCTGACCCCGTTGCTAAGGAAGGCATAAAAAATCCAAAAAACCAACCCACTACAGTTGGCCATATTTGTATTAATATTATGGTGCTACCTGAAATAATAGAGTTCTTGAGATATTAGTGTTGATGACAGGATAAATAGGGTCATTGTATGAAGTGATCTGTAGGGCTGTCCTTTTCTGAACTTATTGCAGAAGCTGTTGCCTGTGTCCTGTGCTCCTCTATCGCTGTTCTCATTGTATAGATGAACAGACTGTATTTGCCTGAGGGCACATGAGGAATGGAGCATCTGGGAGAGACACAACTCTTCTCTGTTTCCCTGATCCAGAGTTTTGATGCTGAGTCCACGCATTGCTTCGGTGGCAGCAGCATGTCCCAAAACCCAGCTTTAGAGGCATCTGAACTGTTATCCCATTAATCATAGTCCTTGCATTCCTTCCCATCTTTTCATTGTATTAATGTTTTCCAGTAAGACCTATGGCACTTGCTGGCTCCTGCACATGGTGGTGAGCACATATATGAAGCTTTGTTCAGTTTTGCATCAACTAGATCTCACCATCATCCTTGTTTGGACAGGGTGTTGTGTCATCCAGTCCTTCCCAGGCAGCACATGTGTGATGGCAGTGCTGTGGGTTTACATTTTCACAGCGTCTGTGACGAACTTCAGTAAAAGTGTTGATGCTGCATGAGGCTATTATGGCAACTGCCAGAAGCTGCAGGCTGGCAGGGGCACTGGGGAACGCTGGCAGAAACCTGTGATCTCTAGGGTAATGTGAAGCCCCTCACCTTAGGGAAGCCATTTTATGGTGTCCTTACTCATTCAGCTCCAAACACCTGGACAGGAGCAGGTGTGTGAGGTGCCTGTGCCTATCAAGCATTTGCAGGTGCTCACTGGCCAGGGACTGGAGGTTCAGCCCCCTGCCCAGAAGGGCCCGTCTTGAGGAGCCCCTGCTGTAGGGATGTTGGGCCCACAGGGCTATATCCTGGCTGTCTTGGGTGAGGACATGGTGAAATGGGGGCACATCCACTGCCCTTGCCTATAAATCCATCTGATTGCAACATGCTGTTTCTACCAGGCAGGGCCTCATGAAGCCAGGGTTTCCACCTACTTTTGGGCTACAGAGCATGTCTCCCAGGCTTAGCAGAGCCCACAGTGCTGTCCTTGCCGCCTTGGAGACTGTACTCTTCCGTGAAAAGTATCTTCTGCTGGAACATTATGCTATTGGTCTCTAAAGGAAACTCACAACTTTTATTTAAGAAAATATATTTTAGAGCTTTTCTCTACAACTTAAAAAAACCCCAAACTAAACAAAAGCAAAACTAACAGAAAATAATTAAAGAGTTATAAAATGCTATCTCGAGAACGACACTGGAGAAGATGGATAAGGCCAGTTCACTGAAACCGGAGTCAGCACTGTGCTCTCCAGGCCTGTAAAGTCTAATGAGATTTTTTTTTCACCTTTAACACTTAAGAGAAGAAGATGAGTAAACAAGGGAATACACAGATTTCTCTTAGTTTAAGCTTCATTAGAACCTCTCCCATTCTTATTTTATCGATTTCACGGTTTGTTATGTTTTAAAAGTTTTCCAAAATTATCTCCATCTCTGTCCACGATTTAATGTGCTTTTCTGAACAATCTTGCACATTTTTACAACATCTTTTGAAGATGTCAGTTTAAGCACTCTTTATCATAAAAGACTAAGGTATGACAGTTGACAAAGTCTTAATGGGGAAATGAAAGCTGAAAATTTCAGATTCTCACTAGGGTGTGGATTGCAACAGACTTCTACTCTATTGAGCGTTAATTCTCCATGATAATGCTTTTGATCCTTCAAACACCCTGTGCATATGAGCAGCATCTTTGGCTTATGCAAAGGTAAATGGGCAGGAATGAGTTTGAAGCTCAAGGTAATAATTTTCTGTAGTGGCATTTGGCTCAATTATCTTCATCAATAATGAAATACTTTTAAGGTATGTCAGGAAGGATGGATTTCCATAGGGGACCAAAATCTACCATAAACTTTACTTCAGGTACTAGGTTCCTATCTCCAGACTCAGTTTTACTCCCCCTGCCCCTCATCCAACTAGACCACTATTTTTAATTGCATGTGTTTTATACTCTTTTGGTTTTAAACCACATCCTATTTTCTCTCATGATATAGAAACAGAGGGAGGTAATATGTATGAGTTATACCACAGAGTGAACTCAAGAAAGCACCCCATCACTACATGAGAGTACAGCAGAGGAGAGTACAGGGCAAGATGGTAAAGTGGAGAAGCAAAGCATGGAATAGAATAGCAAACCTCAGGAGGGACAGAAGGATGTGAGCTGCATCCCTCAGTGAGGAGACATTTATGCCTGAGGATTACAGATGACTTTCTTTATTTGCTGTCCAGTAAACTCTCTCAGAAAGCTAGATGTCTGGAAGATATTAAATTCCTAGAGTTTTTATAGAAACTGATCTGTGGATTGTGAAGAATAGTCCCCAATGTTGTCCCATTTAAGGTCAGGCTGCTAAGTGAACTCAACACTTACCCTCTGCCTTTGGCCTCCTGGCTCGCAGTCAAAAGCATGTTGTTTCAAGCCAGTCATTCTACATGCTGCCCCTTGCCCCTTAGAAATTATGTCACTCGTAAAGAAAACAGAATATGTTCTCGGGAATATGAAAATAAATATAAGAAGGGAGGATATGTGGGAGAAACTGGAGTTATAAGAGGATGGAGCTGGGATAAAGGAGAGAGACAAGAAGACAAAACCGATGGGGTTTTGCAGAGAATCAGAACTCTGAGTCAGCTTCCAAACTTCCGCTTATTACTTAGTGTATAAGTCTGAATGGAGGATGGGGATGAGAAATGTTGCTTTTGTATATTTAATGGTTATAAAAAACACTTGGACCTTCCAAAAAGATATTGCTTTTGGGAGACTGAGTAATGAGACCAAAGCTTTTTGCAATAACAAGAATCTTTCCAATAGGTTCAGCTGGATTAGATTTGTCCAATTTTTATCATCATTCAATACTGTGTTAGAGATCTGTGCTCTTAGGAGCTTATGACTGAAAAAACAGATGTTGAGCTAAGATACAAAGAGAGAGAGAAAACAAATTATATGTGTTTCTTTTTTTGCCTGGTTGTTTGCCAAGTATGTTAAATCAAGGTTCTTCGGTTATGAGCTGCTTGGAATGGTGTTAATGATAAGAAGATATAAGCTTATTGAATCTCAAACCCTACTTCCCTCACAGATTAAAGTTCCTCCACCATTTAAAACTGAGTATACGTATTACTGTGTATATTCTTAAAACCAGTTAAAGTCCACAGTACTTAGGACCTTTGCTTTCGCTTTGTGTTGTCTGGAAAGAGCATGAGAAAGTTAAATGATGTTGTTGGGTTTTCACCAGATTTAAAGGTCACTATTGTACCATATATTCTTTCAATGAATCACGAAATTCACTGTAACTGCCTTTTTCTTGCTCTGTGTTTTCCAAAGTATTGCTGAACCTAAGCCACATTATTCAATTCCCTAAACTATTATAATTGTGTTTTGGCTGTATATTCTTCTCTACAGCAGATTGGTTTTGTACAGCTCTGTTCAACAAAATTTATCTTACCCTTTTCAATACATTCAGGTCTGGAAGAGCTGTTTAACAGTAACAGGATGACACACAAGGTAACCATCTACTGCCAAGCTGGAAATTTCAAAAGAAAATATGTCTACTGAATTCTGCTCTCTTACAGTTAATTACTGGTATTTAGTTACTTATGGCGAAAAAGACTCTGCAGGTTTATGGTTATTTGTGAGTTGCCGAGGGTGTCTGAAAGCCAGAGTATGTATTTACTAATCAAAGATATTCATAAATGTTCAGCCCAAGGATGCCATGTTTAAAAATATTGACCAATATACACATAATAACGCAAGGATGGAAAGAATGCATTCTAACAAATCTTTAATCTCTAAAAAAAACCCAAACCAATGATGCCAAGAAGATTTCTATGTAATCCAAATTCAGTTTGTTCTTGAGAATCTGTTTGGAAGGAGGGAACAAGATACAGTTCACACTCATATCTCAGGCTTAAATAATCAGTTCTAGTTGAAAGTTCTTATGTTAATTTACTTTCAAATTCTTTGACATAGAACAATTTTCAACTGATTGATGCACATAGAACAAAGGAAACAGGTAAAGAACATGGAAATATTGGTTTGGGGAAATTTAAAGTGTACATTTCTCATGTGTGTCTGTCTGGGACAAAGGCAATGAACCATGTTTAAGCTCTCAAACTAACTCATTCTGTGAGGAGAAAAAGCATGTAAATGAAAGCTCTATTAAGTGTGTGGGTACTGTCAGCACCAAAACAGATTTGAAAGTTTGCTCAGTGTCAGAGGAATGGCCTAAACTTTTCAAAGTCTGTAAAGTCTGTAAAGGTACAGACTTCTGAAGTTTGGTGATACAAAGCTTGCTGCTATAGTCAGCCCAGATCACTAAAATAATTTAGATTATATGTTTCTCTATATACTTCTCTTCCAGGTTTTCTCCATGCATCAGAAAAGCTAGCAGAGAGAACAAACTTATTCAAGAATAAATATGAAAAGGACATTATACTCCTCTTTCCCTCTGTCCACAGTAAATGCCCTTTATGACCTTATGTTTCAGACCACTGACACTGAAAGATTTCAAATATTGCACAGTCTAATCATCCAGAAGGTGTAACTTAGTGAGCTTCATCCTGTTTTTTCTAATCATAATGTTAAATTTTTGGGGGTTTTTCTTTCAGACTTTTGGGTAAGTTGAAATGCTCAGGTAAAGTTCGGATTTTCCATATCTTTCAATTTTTTACAAGGAATTGCTTTTCTTAATAGTAGTTATTAATTTTTCTGAAAGATGACATGGCAAATACAGATATGCAAGGTGATGCCTGTGCAGGTAGTTCCTATCAAAACGGTGCAAAACCAGGGTCAGTTTGTAACTTTGTCTCCCAGAGGGTCTGGCAGTGTGAGAATGCTCACCATCCCCTGACTAGACCTGAGCCCTGGTGAAAAGAAAAAAAATCTTCTGTTTTTGAAGTGTGGAAGTAGTAATCTCTTTTTATCTGAGAGGGTACAGTTGGAAAATAGTAGGTCTCCTAGCAACCTGAGAGCAAATAAATCCACATCCTTTGCCCTGAAAGGAAGCTTAGGCTGTAGGCTCTATCTAATATGCAGGAGATGTATGTAACTGCTGTGTACAAAGGGAACAGGTTACATTGGAGAATACTTCTAACCTGAACTTTATATTGAATTTTGCTCAGCTGATTTGTTAGAGACCTGCCTGTGTTACTCCTGCAGATGGGCAGATGCTTCTGCATCCCTTGGGGTCTTGCTGGGGTTGCAGAACTACAGTGTGCTCTCAGGCACCAAATTTCACACACAGCTGCCAAGATCCTGGAAGTACAGAGCAAAAGTGAAAACGGAACCAAGCTTTCTATTCATTGGGTATTTATTTAGTTAGTTAGTTATTCCTACAGTTTTCTGGAATAACTGAGGTGGGGGTTTTTTGGAGAAGGTATGACAGAGGTATGCTTTATGGTAACAAATCCTCAGAGCCAAAACTAACCCCTTCAAGGAAAGGATTATTTCTTCTTTCAAACACTACTCCTCCACCTTCCACACTCCTCTGCCAAAAATAATTTTGGAAGCAATATCCTAAATGACCCTACATGCAGTACAAGCAATTTCAGATCTCAGCTGGCATCAGACCAGGTAGCTGGGAGATGTGCAAAGTAGATTTGTAGTCTTGGTGCTTTGTATGTGTTAACACCTCTGCATATATTGTCCTTGAGACTTATGAGACTTAACTTTATTAGGCGATAGGGATATAAAAAATCTGCTGTTATACAGTGGCTGCAAGAAATGGGGCCAGATATACACCTGCAGGTACATCGGGCTTTCATTGTCTATTCCCTATTATGACTTGTCTGCCAAAGTGCACTGTTTAGTTGCTCTATAATTCCGCATTTGTGTGGAGCTATTTCTCATTAGAAATACACTCTGACAGCTCTAGTAACAGTTCTGCTACTGCCTGTAATATCTTAGCTTGTCGTGTGGTCGTCTTTTACTTATTTACTTCCTTTTCTCAGGTATATTAAAACATGCTTAAGAGTACATCATATTAGATTATCACTGAAGATAATTTTTGTATTCATCTCATGATCCCAAAGTGAGAATACTAAGTAGCACAGCCAGATTGTGGAGTCTCCCTCCTTGAAGATCTTCAAAAGCCATCTGGACAATATCCTGGGCAACCTGGTCTAGGTGGACGTACTTGAAAAAGGGATTGCAGTAGATGACATTCCAGAGGTCCCTTCCAGCCTCAACCATTCTTTGATTCTGTTATAAAATTCAGATTCCATTTAGGCTTTATCTTTAGAAATACTTTGATATCTCATAGTGACACTTGTTAGGCAATTGCAGCAGTGATACAGCAAATAGTTGATTTTCAGCAAGAAGAGAGAGTTGCATTCTACAGGCACATTGATTTCAATTTTCTGCGCCTAGTTCTTGTTTTAGTTAGTGAATGAGTACAATGTGTTCATCATGAATTTCAATGAAGAATTGAATGAATTTATTTTAGAAAGTCTTTTTCAGTTGCATTTATTTACATAAACATCTAATTTATTCTGAGGTACTCTATCAGAAGTCTTTTTGTTTTTACATAATGACCATTCTAAAACATTCCATGGTTTTTCTCAATAGACTTAATGTACCAGTCCTGTCTAGAATTTATACATCAGCTATTTTTTATGGGTTTGTTTGTGTATGTAGTTTTTTGTTTTGAAATGTGAGTTATTGTTTATGTCAATCTATTCTTCCAGTGCTAGGCATGGATTTTTAGAAAAATAATTGGCATAAATTTATTTTGTCCTACATACCACCTCCAAACAGAAAAAGAAATGGCTTATACTATTTTGTTTATTTACAACATCTTATCATTTTTAAAATTGTTTCATTTTCATAATTGTGCATACGTATATTGTTATGTGTGTTTCATACTGAGATATACCAATATGTATTCATATGATGCTTATATGTACATATATGATACAATCATTGAATGACTTAGTCATTTCATGTTGAGTATTTAGAATTAATTTTGCTATGTGTACTAGAACAGTTGATTACAAACAAGGTGAAAGTCTGTGAAATCTGGTCTGTGTGATTTCATGTTAATGACATATATTTATTTTGATGTCCTGTTCCTCATTAGAGAGACATGAACTTAGGACACCTCTTTGATTCTCTTCTGCTTGCTAGTCATGTCTGTTGTCTATGCAAGTCTCAATGGCAAATAGGAGGATATAAGGGCATTCGCGGGTTTCAACAGAGAGTAAAGAGCAGACTTTGACTTCTTCAGGGATTTGTTTGAAAGAGTCTCATGAGATAAAGCCTGGGGGAAAGAGAAGTCCAAGAATGCTGATTGATATTCAAGGATCATCACCTCCAAGCTCAAGGGCAGTCTACACGAATAAGCAGGAAGGCAAATGTGAGGAGACTTGCATGGATGAACAAGGAGTTTCTGGCAAAATTCAAACACAAAAGGAAGCCTACAGAAAGCAGAAGCAGGGAGAGGTAACCCAGAAGGAATACGGAAACCCTCTCTGAGCATGCAGTGATGGGGATTAGGAATCTCAAAGCCCAGCTGAAATGGAATCTGGTGAGGGATATCAAAGGCCAAAGAAGGGTTTTTTATAAGTACTTAGGTGACAAAAGGAGAAGTAGAGAAAACATGAGCTATCTCTTGATCGGGACAATTGTCCTGGTGACACAGGACATGGAAAAGACTAAGGTATTGAAAGCCTTCTTTGCTTCAGTCTTTATTAGCAAGACCAGCCTTCAGAAATGCCAGACCCTGAAGACCAGGGCAAGAAGTTGAGATTCACAACAATGAACGGTTGGTTCATAAGATCACAGAATCACTGAATGTTTTTTTCCATAGTTATGCAAGTAATTTTCCAGATTTCTCAGGCACATTATCTACATTATCTACTAATGTAATGTCAAAGACATACATTTAAATCTGATGACAATGTTTTGTATTACTGGAATGGTATTTTTCAGTAGTGCCTGTCATGAGCCTGCAATAAGTTAGATCAATGCTTTCAGACTTTAGGTTTGACCTGTACCTTCAGCCTTGATCTATATTTTAGTTTGGGATTTGTGATTATGCAGAGAGCAAATGTCTGCCTGAGCAAGAAGACTGAGGCACAGGCTGCTGCAGGGAAGCCAGACTACACTCAGGCTTGACCCCAAAGTAGGGAAGGCTTATGCCTCCTTTAGACCACTCAGCCTTGAACGGCAGTCCGTAATCATACACAATTAATAAAAAGGGTAGTATACATCCTGGTACTCATACTTTTCCCTTTCAGTGAACAGTTTTCTTTTTGCAACCCAGAAAGCATGACATTTATTCATTCTTTTTTGCTGCATGCTTAGTTTTGGGACTTAGCTAAGGATGGTTCCCTCAGTTTACAAGACAGTCTAATGCAAATTTTTGTTTGTTTGCACGCTGTTTCCCCCATTCCCAGCACACATTCTGCTATCAAGCAGGCAGACATCAATACTGTGTTTTGGTGTCTGAAGTGCAAGATCAGTAGCAGAACGGTCTGAGACCTTCCTGTGCTGAATGCAGGCTAGGGAAAGGATATGTCTTCAGTCAGCCAAATGAATGTAAATTGAACAGGTAATGTTTTCCTAGAAAGTATCTTTTATTAACTGGACAAAATGTGTCTCTGAAAAGTAGAAGTTTACTGTTGTTATCCTAGTTTACTGATTTATTTCTTTAATTTTTTTCATTTGAAAGAAAAAGGTCTCAGGATCCATTTATGTTCTTTTTATTGTCTGTCATGTGCAATTAGGACAAAAGGAGAAAAGAAAAAAAAAACTGCTCTTCCAGACCTAACCCTACAAACAGTGAAGAGAATGAGAGCATATGAAAATCATATATGCCTCCTTCTTTTTTTGGAGAGAATGACAAGCATTTGAGAGGTACTTCCTGTATATGTTTATTACTTGGTTTGAGCTTTTGATGAAGAAGCAATAAGAAACTTGGCACTGATTTATTCTGGTATCTTAAATGCTGAATCCAGCTAGAAAAAGTATTCATGAATGGCAGTTTTAGACAAGGACTTGCACATCTTTACTACAAAAGATCAGTGGAAAGAAAATAATAGCATATGTGAGGGTATGAAATTCTTTTAATTGGGAAGGTGACAACTGCCTAGTCTTTTAAGCAGCAAAATGTCAAGAAATGGTCTGTGGAAGGATCTGGTAAAGACTTTGGTTCACTCCTTCCTGCAAGTGTAGTTTGTGTCAACAGATATCTCTATTTTGCCTTTTGCTCAAAGGGTTATGAGGGAAAGTTCAGAAAAAGGCCATTACATACACCTTCTTGGGAGGGGTTACAAGCACAAATAATAGTGTCTAACTGATCAGAGTTTTAAGAAGAGGAAGATTGGTGCTCCCTGGCTATAGTGTAGGAATGTAGTATAAATCATTGAACATATAGAAATGTTGGTAGTAGGTGGCCTGAGTTCTAGGTATTGTTTAGATTTTGTGAACTCATATCCATCCTTACCACCTTTAAAATTCACAGACTGACATCCAAGTACATCACTTTATCTAAACAGAAGCTTAGGCAGAAATAAGACTCTGTGAGTTCTACTCAAAAAGTTGAAAGTTACTTTAGAAAATTAGATTTTTGATTTTAAGACATTAAGAAACTCCACAAAAGTTTATGGCAAGCCTAGTGGCATACAATTGTAATTTCACTGAGCTCTGTGTCAGAAATACTTGTTACCTATCAGTTTTGTAACTAGAATTCTGCAGTCTTGCTGCTGAAAAGTAAAACCTTCATTAGTTCATGATGAATTCAGTCAAAATGGATGTATCTTTCATGTCCTCTTACCATCTGAATTTTCAGTAGTATTTTGATATTTGATATTGATATAAATTTTGATATTATTATATATCCTCTGGGGAAAATTATGATAACTGTCATATATTTTTGGATGAGACTAACAGCTTTCTTCCAGAGCTTTTAACAAACACTGGGATTGTAGGATAGGAGTTCTTGAACATAAAAGTGATTGTCTCTGACAACTATAAAGATGAGAATATCTGAGACTCTTTATTTATCAAAGAGTCTCTGTGCTAATACTGAAACCTTAAGATTTCTTTGAGGGTATCTGCTTTGTCCCTAGTGACATGTTCCACTTATAATAAATGTTTTCCTTTCAGGCACCTTTCCCGTCAGAGCCTAAAGCTGCAAGTGATTCCTGAGAATAGCTTTTGTTTTTTACAGTGGTGCTGTATTTCAGTGGGATTTTCTTTGCAAGAGGACTGGAAGGGAAGGTTGCAGGAACTGTGTGAGTCCTGGCTGTGCTCTAAACTCTACCTGATGCTGAAGTCCTTGCCAGAGAACGTAACTTTTGAAGCTGGATTCTGAGGGACAGAAGAATCAGATTCCTTGTTGCTTTGGAGCCCTGCTCCAAGACTGATAGGTGCAGTCGGTATAGGAAGGGTCTAGAAACTTTCTTTGTTATTTTAAATTCAGAAGTCTTTGTGCAGTGAATGTTAACATTGAGACTGAAGAAAATTTCATCACAAGGAAGAGAAGTCTGTGGTGCTTTGAAAGCACAAATGAGGAAGAAAATATCTGATAAAGTTAATGAGCAAGAAAAAAATACTCTTTATCCTAATATGATTTATCATTTTAAAATACTGGTAGCAAAAATGCTAATAAAGGTGTTATTGAGACACAGTATTAGAGTCTTTTATTCTGTGGATGCCACCTCTAATGATAGTCTCAGTACCCTCAAAGAGAGGAGAGTGTAGAATACATGCCTTTTTCCCTTGAGATCTGTACAATTGGAATTCTCATTAAGGAGTGTCCAGAAAAAGAGGTAGGAAATGCTATAGGAGAAGGACAAAAATACACAGAAAAGATCCTTTGTGTTCTCTATTTCTCTCTTTTCTTTCTTTGCTCTTTTACTTCTGTCATTCCTTTAGAGAGGGAGGAACAAAATCAGTTGTAAACATACGTAAGTGGGGAACATTTTAATTTCTTTGGTAGAAAAGATGTACAGATAAAGAAAACCCACCTGCAGAGTGCACTGAAGTCACCATACAGTGACTGTGAGACTAGGGTTAAAGGGGCAAGTCCTCTGGCCTCTCCCAGCATTGGGGTTCCTGAAGCAAGAGAAGAGGGCCAACAACTCATGGTGGATCTAAGAAGAGGCTAATTCAGTCTCCACTGCAGGAGTAAGAAGGTAGATTGACACATTTCACTAACCTGCCAAAGAGGTTAGAGGAGCATGGAAAATTAGAAGCAAGAAAAACACCAAAGCAACACTACACTGGGGTTAATGAATGAAAATCCTAAACAAGTAAAGCAACATTTCTAAAGTAAAGCAGAATAGTTGAGAGACAGACAAATAACAGGATATGTCTGGTAGAATAAATAGATGAGGAGTCTACAGATATTTCCATGAGTCACCACTGGGCTACACATGGTAACCAAAATGGCACAGAGAAATGATTCAAGGAGATGCAAGGGAAGTGAATGCAGAAGAAATAAAAAGGAGGATAAAAGCGTTGCAAGGCTGAGGAGACAGGGAAATTGATGAGATGGAATGATGTCATGGAGACATACCTTTCTTGGCCAGACATGTGGAAAATTGAGGTACATAGATTATAGTTCTGCTTATGATCTGCTGCCAGCAACTGCTTGTTTACAGCACTGAGGGTTAAGATGACAGCTGTACCTTAATATGACAGGAAACTTTATTTCACAGTAAGTCTGATTGGTCTGGCAAGAGATCATGTCTGGTAGCTCTGGAGGTCTGAAGAGACTTTTTAAATCTAGTACAAATTTGAAAACAACTGAAATGGAAAAAGAAGAATATATCTTTCTTCTTCAGATTTATGATACTGAAAAAGAAAGATAATTTTTTCTGAGAATCATTGCTAGATGCTGGCGGAAGCAAACAAAATCAAATGCACAACTTGGAAATCAAAGCATATTTTAAAATGAAGGATTTATTTTTATCCTTACTAGGAGTAAAAAACTGGAATGAACCTGAGCCTACTCTTACCATGTAAGTGTCTGACATGAAATAAACACTTTTCTGATTTAATGGCTATCCCCATGGCAATAGCAGAGGATCTTAAAGGCTGAAGACTGAAAGGGTTGAATAGATGAGAAGGAAGCACAGTAGATCCTGACACAGCCCAAAGTACAGCATGTATCTTCAGAACTGAGCTGTGAAGGATACATGTAGAAGGAACATTCCCTGTATTTCCAGGGTTTGTCAGTAATATGAGATAGGAATACACTGCAAGTCAGGTAAGGGCAAAAAGAACCCCTGCTAGTTTTAGAAACACTGGGGTTACTGTGTCTGGAGCTTTAAAGGTCCATTATTTACTGGTTGTTTAAAACTTTTTATTAACTCTTCTTCAGTACCATTTACAATTGTATTATTCTATGATTTTCTATTCCATGGCTCAAACACAGTCCTGGATAGTTACCAGGATAAACTAGAAAGCCAACAGGAGCTGTGCCTATTTATTCCAGGGATGAAAGGAGCTCTCTAGCTGTAGCTTTAAGCTGAATAACCCTTGAAAACTGCTGCAGAACTTTATATGACTTACTGATTGTTTGTTTGTTTGTCTATTTCAGTTCTGAAATAAAGCAAGGAGTGAGAAATAAAAATGTCATTGACACCAACCAAATTCTAAGTTCTTATTTTGGCAAGAACAAAAAACTAATGTTCTGACACAGAATGTTCCAATTTGGCACAAACAAAACCATTAGGTATTTGAAAGAAAGGCCAAAGAAATAAAGTATTAGTTTCATAAAATATGATGTGGCAAATTCGTGTCTTAGCTCCATAGGGTCAGGGATCAGATTTCTCACCCATGTTAGGACTGACTGAATTCTTTCCCATCCTACATGCCCCAAATCCTTGCAGAGCATCCCACTCTCCAGCATAATAGGACAGTTCTATGTTGAGCTTTCTGTTTAATCCCTGTTGATATTCTTACATTCAATTAGGAAAAAAAAAGATAAATATATATTCTTTATATCACAGTGTGAGGGCAAATTGTTTGCTTGGTTTACACCAAGGTAAGAGGGCAGGTTTCAGTTCCCTCAAGCAGAAAATGGAATTGAATTTACATCTCTAGTTTCCTGCATATTCCTGAAAACTCCTGGAAAATTCTGGTTCTTGACACCTTGTTTGACTGGGCAACAACATTCCTTTTTATTTTAATCCATTTTTGTGTGTGTGTGTCCGATTCTTAAAGCAAACAAACCAACCCACTTAAAACCTTTCAATACAGCTGAACTGAATTTGTTATTTAAATTCAGGTAGATCAAAATCCTAGTTTCACCAGTTATTCATCACTAGGGAAAAAACAAATCTACCCAGCTAGTGTTGAGAGGGAATAAATTCTGCCCAGATGATCTTTACAATCTCCCCAAACTCAAATTCATTGGAAACACCCCTGTCTTGTCATCTCCTTCACCTCCAAAGTCCTTTGCACAATAAAAATAGGAAAGAGGAGATAATGGTTTTCTTCTTCCATAAACAAAATATTCTCTTGACTCATTTATGTTTTCTGATCCTTTTAGTCCTTACACTGTTAGTAAAGCTAGAGGGTACTACCTTGCCGTTGTGTCAAGGGGAGGATTGTGGCAAGATGTCTTGTGTTTTGAGATCACTGGACCGTCCTAAATATACATAAATTTATAAACCAAATGGCTGAAGCTATAATTGTTCCTACCTTCCTCCACAGTTAGCTCAGTTAGTTGCACATTCAAATTTAAAGGCAGAGGCTGGAAACAAGATAATAATTTTTGATAGTGCTATATGGCATCTTTGAAAACCTCAGTGGAAAGGGCCATTCCTGCGCAATACATAGTTGCATGGATCACGGTGAACATTTATTTTAAATTGCAAGGCAGGATCTGAAAAGAGCACTTAGAAGTCAGAGTGATCAATTTATTTCAGATGGCCTTTGATTTGTGAAGATTTTTCACTGAAAGCAACTGAGCTAGAGGAGAAAGCACAAATAGCTACCTTTGCAACCTTTCTGTGACAGTGTCTAAACATTATGCATAAAGATAATAAGGCTACAAAGTCAAGAAGTCTAATGGAAAAAGAAAGCAAATTCACAGAGTTATAGGATGATCCAGGTGGGAAGAGACTCCAGGAGGTTGCTAATCCAACCTCTTATTCAAAGCAAGGTCAATTAGGAGGTCAGACCAGGTTGCTCATGGTTTTATCCAGGTGGATCCTGAAAATGTGCAGTCCCAGAAACCTGCTCCATTGTTGGACAGTCCTTACAGTGTCAATATTTCTCTTTCTGTGCACTCTGAACACTTTCCTGTTGCAATTTAGCTTCATTCTCTCTCATCCTGCCTGTCTCTGTCTTCTTGATGAACTTGTCATATGTCCTTGAAGGCTGCTTATAGGACCCCCTAAGATTTTCTTATTCAACTTTGGGAAACTTAATTAAAGTTTTCTCCTCAACTTTATTTTAGTTTCCTCTTGTATATGCATATAGTCTGTGCTATCATGGAGTCTCTAATTACCTTATCAACATCATTCTTTGTTAAGATTTCATCCTCATTTACCTAATAGAATGGATGGCATCCTACTTAAAGGGTAGCAACTTATTAAATTTTTATTCTGGATTGTTCATCGTGTGCCCTTATTCGTTGTTTACAGCACACTCTTAAAATTAACCCCCTAAGGAGGTTTTTCTCAGTATCATTAATTCCATCACAGTTTTCTACTAGTGTTGACTGTAAGACTTTTGTGGGAATTGGAATTTGCATTATATGCAATTGCATATAACAGTCCTGTATTTTTAATTTCTGATTTAGAAAACAAAGGAAAATGTTCCCGCAAAATATTTTCAAATTAGAATTTACATGGAACAGCTCAGACTGAGCAAAGCTGTTATATTAATAAATGTTGTTACATGATTTGATTTCACAATGTCATAATTTCAAATACCAGGTGGGCCGAAAGTTTATTATGCTTATTTTAGAAGCAGGAAATTGAAGCACAGAATAAGAAAGTTTTAGGACAACTATATATTTTGTATGTCTAGACTGAAACAGCTGAGAACATTGTTAAGTAGAGAGTTGAGAGAATTTGAGAGTCCTGAGCCCTTGAACTCTTCCAGATAAAGAGATGAACACTTGTGAACCTTAAGGAGATTATGATACTCTAGAAAGAAAATGAAAGGGACTTAAGTTTTTTCTGACGGTCTACACAGGGACAAGTATCTTGACTTAATTATATTTCCACTCTATACTGGAGAACAGAGTGCAGTTCATACATCTGCTGGAAGGATGATTGCCAAAAGTTGATGCTCTCCTTACAAGTCCAGTACAAAACTAAAAATAAGTGACATTTTTCTGATTTGGTTAGTCTGCTCCCAGACACAGCAGGTTTTGGAGGAGAGAAAACAGAGGAGGCCAGCATCTGTGCCCAGAACAGAGATCCACATCCTCTGCAGTGGTGGGTGACATGTGGCAGGACACAGACTCTGGCTCCCCAGGACTATCTACCCCTGACACATCAGAGACCTTGGACCAGACTTAGTTCCTAAGGATGGATGCAACTCTGCCTCTGGGGGATGTAGAGACACCAGAGGCCTTTCACCAAGGGCCCAGTACAGACATGCTTCTTGCCTGCAGCACATGGGTGCTGGGAAGAGGCCAGGCTGCCAACTGAGGGAGCTGGAGAGAGTCCACAGGTTTCACAGCATCAGAGATGGCAAGCAGGAGACTGAATGGAGCTTTTCCAAAACTCAGCAGGTGCCAGAGTCTGAAACTCCAGCTGCATCAACAGAGGGCAAGGCAGAGTCCATGAGATGAGTGGGAAATTCTGGAGTGAAAGAGACTTACCTATCAAGAAGGGTGATCTACATTAGGAGGCATTTAAACAAACTGGACATGTACAAATCCAGGGGACCTGACAGGATGTACCCATCAATGTTGAAGGAGCTGCCTGACGTCACTGCGACGCCACACTGGATTACCTTTGACAGGTCATAATGATCAGGGATGAGGCTCCTGAGGACTGGATGAAAGCCAATGCCACTGCTGTCTTCAAGAAGGGCAAGAATGAGGATCTCAAGAACTACAGGCCTGCCAACTTCAGCATGGCTCCTGGGAATATCCTGGAGCAACTAATACTGGAAATCACATCTAAGCATCCAGGGCAAGACAGTGTTTTGGAATAGTCACTGTGCATTTACAAAGGGGAAATCATTCCCAACCATCTGAGAGCTTACTCAGCTCTCAGTGGATGAAGGGAGAGCAGTGGATGTTGTTTGTCTTGCCTCTGGTAATGCTTTTGACTCTTCCTCTCCTAACATCCTAACAGACAAACTGAGGATGTGTAGATCAGATAGGTGGACAGTGAGGTAAACTGGAAAACTGAAAAAGCCCTGTGCCAGAAAGGTTATGATCTGTCTGTGACATAAAACCCATCTGGAGGGCCATCACTAGTAAAATACCCTATAGGTCAATACTGAGGACAGTGCTGTTCAACATCTTCATTAACAATGAGGATGACAGAGCAGAGTACATCCTGGGCAAGTTTGCACATGATATAAAACTGCGAGGAGTGGCTGAAGTATCAAATGGATGTGTTACCTTTCAGAAGGAACTTGGTAGGCTGGAAAAAATGTCCAGTGGTTACCACATGAGGTTCAACAAAGGGAAAGGTCAAGTCCTGCCCCTATGGAGGAATTACCCCATATGCCAGTAGGGATACACCTCCATGCTGAGGGCCAATGGATTGGAAAACAGTTTGGTAGAAAAAAGCACTGAATATCTTGGTGGACACCAATTTGAGCATAAGCCAACAACACATCCTTGCAGCAAAGGGGGCCAAAACCATCCTGGGCTGCATGGTGCGGAACACTACCATGAGGCTGAGGGAAATGATCCTTCCCCTCTACATGCTCTGGTGAGACACATCCAGAGCGCTGGATTAAAGCCTGGGCTTACCTGTACAGCAGAGACATGGGCATACTGTAGCAAGTCCATCAAAAGGCCACAACAACGATGAAGGGAGTGAGACACATACAAGAAGAGGTTGAGAAATGTGGAATTGTTCAGCCTGGAGAAGAAAAGGCTCAGGGAAATCTTACCCATGTATATAAATACGTGAGGAGAGTGAGTAAAGGTGGAGCCTGACTCTTAATGGTCATCTTGTCCTCTTAAGGACAAGATGAAATGGGCACAAAAAGAAATAAGGGAAATGTCAAGGTCTTCATCTGTAGGAGTATTCAAAACCCAACTGGACACAATCCCAGGGAACAGGCTACAGGTGATATTGCCTTTCAGACTCAAATGCTCTGTGACTCTGTGATTCTATGACTTTTTCCTCCCTAAATCAGAATTTCAATAAACTCTCTACATAAAACAACATGAATGTAGCTTGCTTTCTTAACAGTTCTTTCTTTCTGTCTCCCTTTTAAAATACACTGAGAAACCTCTTGTTTGTGGTTTTTTTGTGTCTTCATGGATTTTGTGGAGTATATTTGTGGAATATATTCTGAATATATTCTCCATGTATTCTAAAGCATAGATTGTGGACACTACCACTACTCAGGACTTTGTGGAATTATGCTCAGGCTAAAGTAAGGTGTATATATAGTCCATAGTCCCATCTGCGTTCTCACTAACAGATGGTGAGAAAAGGGTATCATAAGGTCATGTTTCCTTTGCTGTACCTTTACTGCATAAACTTCCTGCAACCTGGTAGTTGTCAGTGTTTTTATCTGTGTCTTTAGTGTTGTTAATGGTCTTTTCACCCATGCATTTATCAAAGTCTATTTGAACCAATTTACGTTTCTGGATTCCCTAACATCCTGCAGCAATGTTTTTGACTGTATCTGTTTGCTTAGATTAATTTCTTTATTCCTGTGTTGTGACTAGTGAATAATCAGTCCCTCTTCACATTCTCCATGGTGCTTATGATTTCATACACTCTTAGAATATTCACCTAAGGAATCTTTCTTCTTTATTAAAGAATGCTAATCTATCTACCTATAAAGCAGTTGTTTCATACTCCTACTTATCTTTACCACCTTCCACTCTCCTTATTCTATTACCCACGTCCATGGCTTAGAATACAGGACCGTATGTGATGCTAAAGGTATGGATGGACAGTAGCATTATATTTTTTCTTCTGTCTTTTTTTTTCTTTGATTCTTTCCCTTTTCTAATAATGTGTAATATTTTACCTTCTGAGCAGACATCAACTCAGAATGATCCACAATGCTTCCATGATCCATTTCCTGAGATGCAATAACTGATTTAGATAGAGCCTTTCAGTAGATAATGTCTAGGTAGAGCTCTTTTTCTCCATGTGTTTACATTCATCTGCATTAAAACTTATCTGCAATTTTCAATTTTGGTAAACCTATGGCTTTCCAACAGCAATACCCCAGCTATGTTAGGCAGTGCTACATCCACTCTTTCTGGCTTTGCTGCGTTTTCATTCTGCTACATCATCATGATGTATTTGTGGCCTGTCTGCAGCTGTCTTCTTCTCAGTAAATCATTGGTGGTCATGTTTTTGGTGGTAAATCGTTTCTTTATCATATTTATCAATCATGAGTAACAATCTCATCAGAAGATATAGTTCTTGCTACCCCAATGCTATTGCAATACCATTTGAAAGAATTGCATTACAAATCATATGAATTTTTTGTGCGTTGTTTGTTTTTTTCCAAAAATTTCCATGCCTAATATCAGTGTATAGCAGTGAAGATATCTTATTTAAGTATTCTGCAGGGGGAAAAAAGTCCTTCATTAGGGATATTCTTACTTTAAGTGAATAATATTTAACACAGATGCATGTCAATCTCTGTATCTTTATAGGTACTATAAAGATAGGTACTAAATTTTTGTTACTAACTTTTTGCAGCTACTTAGGCTAGAGGAAATTTGAGCTAGTCAATTAAAAGTCAAATTTCACTGCAAACTCATGCCTAATGAGAAGCATGCTGTAGTCAGTCCAGGGATACTATATTCCGCAAAAATAGATTTATATGATCATTTGTTCAAGTATGTCTAGTATTGTAATCTCAGGGAAGGCAGAACGACTATAAAGAAGCCTCATCACAAACAAATACTATATTTTTACCTGTGATTCCTTAATGGGCCATGTCTTCTTATATCACAAGCACTGGTTCTTTCAGACATCTTGCTGTACATATATTCTTTGTAGTTTTTGTAAGTAAAATAGCCTTAATGAAAGGAATTGTTCTTTTTAGGTCAACATTAAAGTTTTGCCCTAACCGTAGATTTTTGATTCTGTAAATCATCCTTATAGTGATCCTTTGAAGCATTTCTTTTCTATAATAGCTTGGCAATCATTATCTTGATGGTTTCCAATAAAATCCCAACAGTACTGAAAGCCATCCCTTATAATGAGTTCTAGAAATACACTGTTCTGATTCTCCAGGGCTATTTTTTGTAGGATCTTGTTCCTAACAATTGTGCCAGGAATAATAGCCCTCATTTTCACCTGAAACCAGACCACATTTTTAATCAGATCCACAGGACATAACATACCTCTTGACTTAGCTTCATTGCACTGTCAAAATGCTCTGAGTGTGTCTGCAACCACTAATTCTTTCCCCACTTGATGTTCAATTTGCAAAGAATACATTTGTAGCTGAAAAAACAAGCTCTATTCTTAGCAGCAGCAGAATGGTTTGCCAGACCCCTTTTGACACTGTCAACGTGTGGTTTATAGTCAGTGTCAGCTAATAGTGGCCTCTCATAAATAAAAACATGAAATATTTTTCACTCATGGACTGAAACCAAAGCCATATTCTTTATTTCCATTTATTGGAAGCTTGGTTTTTGTTTGTTCCTATGATGATTATTCTATTGGGGTTTTAAGTTTTGACCACATTGTAAAGGATTGTGCAATGCTTTTCTTAGAGCCATCAGTGAACAAACTTGTTTTGCATTTATCATCATAGCAACTCAACACTGAAATCTCATCAACCACTCTAATTTCTTCCCTTTTTTAAGGGCCAGAATAGGTGTTTTGTCTCTATCAGGATACCAATTTACTACAGCCAGGCTCAAGGAGCACAGAAAAGAAATAACCTGTATTGACCATTTTTCTAAATATTCCCCTCGTTTCTAGGTAAGAGAGTTTTAGTGTAACTGTATAGCTTTTTGGAGTTGATATCTAAATGAAGGGTCCTTTTCATGCACTGAATTGCATGTGCCTGGACATTAGTTGATCCTCCTTTTTCCTGTACTGTTCTGAAGCAAAGAGTCTACTTCCTTACCTTCTTGCCCCTGACTTAGAGGGTTTTGTGGAATTGCTGGCATTTTTCAAGTGTAGAACATAGAAGATAGATGTGAACTTCCTTTTCCCCTGATTAGAATCTTGGAACATGTTTGACACAGCTGGTTTCCTTGTCATCTCCAGTGAATACATTTGTTGGATGAAACCAAGGGTTTTGGCATGTTTCTAATGTGGTCTTTTTCTCTAGTACTATTAAAGGAACATCTTTTCCATACTGTGTAAAATGGAGTATAAATACATCACACAGGAAAAACCTGGAAAAAGATAATGAAAAGATATTACTATCATACTCTTCCTTTTGCTTTTTTCACACATACAAGTGTACAAAATTGACACCAGTGAAGCAATTAGAATATCTGCTGCTAAGGCACAGTGAAGTAGGCTCCAGACATGCAGCAGGAGAGTAGCACATGGCAAGAGGAGATGGGCAGCAAAGCCAAAAAGCTGAAAGCTGGTTGGTGAGTGAGCTAAGTAGGAAGTAGAATGGGCCAATCCTGGGGAAGGGCAGTGATGCCCCAAGGTATCATTAGTGATATTCTTACTTTAAGTAAAAGGGACGCAAACACTGAGCTCTCTGATGCTACCCTGATTACAACTGCCATTGGATTATGGCAGTTTGTTTTTTTCTGTCCATAATGTTATTGTTGGTTTTTTTTTTCCTTAGAGCAAATGTTTGATTTTGGCATCACTTTGGCTTCTCCTCTTCTGACCATATGAGATGTAATGTTTCCCATTAGTTCTCAGGCTGACTGTTCATTTGTCATCTGCTGCATCATTGCCCTATGAGTCCCTTTGAGCCACAAGTAGGGTGGTGTTTGTTGTTCCTTCTCTGTGTATGTACCACAGAAATGCATGTCCAAGATTTGTATCTTTTTTTTCTATATGCTTGGCATTGACAGTGCAGTTTGGCAAAGAATAAGCAGGGGGTTTTGTATTACTTCCTTGTGGAAGTTTATTTTGAGCTCTTGTATACTTTTCTATCCTGGTTTGCTCTTTTCACATATCTTCCTGGGCTTAGATGTCCACACCTAATGCATTTATTCTAGACAAGTAGGCTCCTTTCCTTGAGAAAATCTGATGGATCTGTCCAAAGGTTAATTTAGGGAACTCCACAACAGTTTTCAAGTGTTCTGTCTTGCATCTAATTCGAAATTTATCATTTAATATGTGATTTTGTTAGTGCCACATACCTTCCAAACCACAACCTTCAGCTGCCAGGCTTTGTTCAACTACTTTTACTTCTTTTTAATTCTTAGTGTGTCAAAAACTGTTTCTTCTTTTCATCTTCATATGGATATAAAGAAAAGAAACAGCAAGGAAAAATTCAAGGTGAAATGATGCAAAATCAACAGCTACACTATTGTTTCTGTAACACAGTGTGTAAAATGAGCATGGTACTACACTGCACTGACAGCACAAAATTTTAGCTTCCCTGATTTTTATTCAATTACTATTGCTCAGATTTTCCTAAAATTATCAATTTTAGAAAGTTCAAAACAGAGGAACTTCAGCCTCCAGACTCTGAAATTTATGAAAAAATACATGTACCAAGAAAGCACCGACTTTTAGTAGAAACTGTTTCAGTCTCGTAGGTGTTCAAGCATCAACAGGTATCTGCTGTCTCTTTTTACTGTCCCTTAAAAATTATATTTCAATAAACTTCCTTGTCTAAGACTGCAAACAGGAAATAAAATTGAACTTTGACCTACCAAATGATGTTGTTGAAAGAATATGTTCCCAGTACGTTAACATGAAAAGAACATATTTGTTACCTCCTTTCTCTTCCAATGCTAACCTGAATGACCCACTCCCCTGCCTTAGCATCTTAGCAGAGAACATGAATCGACTTCTACTTCTGAAGAGCAGTCATGTGTTTTCCATCACTCAGCACCACAGTTTGCCTCTCCATAAAGCTAAGTCTGCTGACTTGAAATATGGAGTCATAGAATAGTTTGGGTTGGAAGGAACCTTTAAAGACCTTTAGTGCAACTTCCTCCCCACCATGGGCAGAGACATCTTTCAGTAGATCACGTTGCTCAAGACCCCATCCAACATGACCTGGAACATGTCCAATGATCATAGAATGGTTTGGGTTGGAAAGGGACTTTGAAAATCATCTGTTTCTGTCATGGGTTTACTCTAGAGGGATTCAACCCCCCCCCCAAAAAATTGCTAAAAGGTGAGAGAGGTTAACACAGGCAAGACAGACTTGACACAAGGAAAATATCAAAATTTATTGCTAACAGGATAGAAACTAAAAAGCAATAAAGTACATAGTATTAAACACAATTTTTAGTCACCCCTCAGCCCCCTCAATCAATGCAGGAGAACTCTCAGGGTGTAGCTAAAGCCTCTCTTCATCAGGGTGCAGGAGGTCTCTGCACCCCCTGATGGTCCTTCATGGGCTGTGGGGAGACAACCCGCTCCACCATGATCTTCACCACGGGTTACAGGGAGTTAAAGCTCTGAGTCCTTTCCCTGCTACGTGGGGTCCCTCTCAGGGGAGTAAGTTCTCGAGGGACCCCTCCAAGTCAGGTCCACTCCTCCCCCAGGTGGCAGGTTCTGGGGTTCGGCTCAGTCTCTATACCCCGATAGTTTTCATTAAAGTCCTACCCAGAAAAACCTTCTTCAGTGTAACTTCTCTCTCTCTCTTCAAGTCATAATCTTGAGCAGTGGCGGTAGTTGCGCTGGCTGTGCTCCTCCTCTCCACTCTGCTCTGCTCCACTCCCGGGTGAGGGTGCACTCCAGCCCATCCGGCTTGCTGTGGCTCCCTCTGCCCCAGTGTCCTGGGTCGGACTGGACACAGAGGAATGTCCGGGCTCTCTGCCCGCTGCTGCTTCACTCTGAGTTGCTGCGGGAGTCCAGCCCACTCAGTTGGAGGCTCAGCCAGCCTGCCACTGCCTCTCCCCTGTCATGGTGGGGGAGGGGGCAAGGCCAGCTGAAAAGCCCCCAGGTAGCTCTTCTCTCACTCTCTGGAATTTCTTCTGCACTCTGCTGCACATCCCGGCCTGGGCCAGCCTGGCTCCAGCACCGTGCCTGCCCCTCGGGCCCAGCGGCTCCTTCTGCTCCTCTTCTGGGTCCAATTTCTTCTGCGCAATAAGCTTCTCTTCTGTTCTCCCTAAATATCTCCCTAATTCACAGAGGCGTGACTAAAGCTTCTAATGGGCTCAGCACCAGGAAGTCCATCTGGAACTAACCATCTTCAGTTCTAGGGGGCTAGTAAATCCACAACAGGTTCCAACCCACTGCCATGGGTAGGGACACCTTCAACTAGACCAGGTTGCTCAGAGACCCATCCAACCTGACACTGAACACCTCCAGGGGTGAGGCATCCACAACTTCCCTGGGCAACCTGTTCCAGTGCTTCACCAACCTCACAGCAAAGAATTTTTCCCTAATATCTAATAATCTAAACCAACTTTCTTTCAACTTGAACCCATTCTCTCTTGTCCTGTCTCTACGTGCTCTTGTAAATACTCTTGCCCCAGCTTTCCTGTAAGCTCCTTTCAGGTACTGTAAGAAAATGATGGGGTATCCAAAGTTTTTCTGAGCAAGATATATGCTTCCGTTCTTATGCTAAAGACATTCATATTTAATTTTTATTGGTGCTTTGCCATGCTCTCAGTAAAGCAACTCTTCTTCAGGCTGGGAGTGTTTCTTCGGAGGATTGCTCAAGCGTAGGTCAGTTCTCCCATAGGGACCCACAAACACAGCTTCCATACAGGAGCCCTCCACTATCACCAAAATCTTCCTCTGGCTTTTGCAGAAAAACAGGTGTTGAACAACAGTAGAAGCAGGAACTACTCTGCCTCTCCACTCCACCTATTAGTAGAGAAAAACCTTCCTACCGTGAGTCTAACCACTAAATAAGGACTTTCCAACCTGATACCTGTTACCACTATGAATTCCATGTTCTACAAGCATCCTCCCAGCTTCCTTGGGTGTGATGTTCAGCAATTGCAGCACCCTCTGAGGTCCTGCATGCCAGAGCCCTCCCTAGCACTTGCAGGTCTGGGACTGTCATTGCACGCCAGGGCAACATTGTAGGTAGTGCCAGCTGAGAGCTCTGGGCACAGATGGTTCCCAGACACTGTGTCCTACGCATAGATATGGCTGCTTGTACTTAATCTACTCAGTTACAGAGTGATTTCTCTGCATATCTCCCTTGGAAATTAACTGTTTCATACATCAGCCACTCTTCCACAGGTAAGGAGTCAGCGGTTGATTGTGTGCTGCCATGGCCTCCTCTCAATGCGTTATCGTTTGAACATCTGCCTGTTTAAAAAAACTTTTCTTGCTCCAGTTGAAGCTTTGGGCAGCATCTGGGCACAATGCACTCTTGAGGTTTGATTGACTCTTACGTCTATCTTCATCTTCTGTTGAATGATTTTACTTCTTTACCACTGGCATGCTCTTTGGAAATGTCTAAAATTACAGTAGTACAAATTAATGCAAAGACCAGAGGGTGAGACATTCTCCCCTCTCAGTGGTAAGCTCAATATGCAGTGGAGCTGAGCCAGTTGACACCACTTGTGAATCTGGCACTGCATTTAGACAAAACTACTCTTTCATGTTTACCTCTAAGAAAGGAGTCCAGGAACTGTAATCACAAAGGGATTTACAAATGAGTCTACAATCCTGAGCGTCAAAACAAGTGTTCAGATGCTGTCTTACCCTGGATTAGAGATCACAGGGGATCATTCTGCCCCAACATACTGAACAGCTAATCCTTCTTGAACCTGCCCCACTGGACCTCTGCATATGGCGCACTATGGGTGAGTAAGATTGCCTGGGGAATACTTGACTGATTGAGCTTCACAAAAAATGCGACAAGGAAAGATAGAGGATGCAGACGCCTTAGCTGTCATCATCCTCGTTTGTTCAGCACTTCTGCGACTACCTCTGGTATCGGACATCTGTAAGATAAATACAACTTGCATCTGAGGCCACCACAGCCAGCTGCACAGGATAAGGCGAGAATATTCATATTCCCTCTGGGTCTTGTTCCACTTGCCTGGAAGAAGTCAATATACAGTACTTCAGGGAGAGAATGAGGATGAAATCCCTGTCCCTGGTCAATTAGAGCATCCCACCAGAAAAAAAGATAAAAGGATGCCAAGTATGATGTGTTTTAAGTATACAGTAAAATAACAGCAATATTTAGGCTTTCCCCAGATAGGTAAGTATATTGATCACTAGTCTATAAAATAATTTCTGTAACACTGTGTGCCATTCCTGGATTCAGTTACAAGTTTGTGTTCTATCTTAGCAACTATGAAAGGCCTCTTTTTTTGTTTTTAATCATTACTTGAGTTTTATACATAAATGAAGATTAGCCTCAAATGATGGGGAGCTAGAAATTAACTGTAGCATGATTTCAAACTAGTGAGATATCTTGTGTAGATCTATATCTTAAAACAACATTTGATATGTATAATTTTGAGTCCCGCAGCTCACCAAGAATTATTTTTTTCCCAGAATTTAAATCCATTTTTCTTTGTTTACACTGAAAATATTCTACATTCCCCAAGTAAGTACAAAAAGCTACTCTGACTATAAAGCCTTGCAGTGGCAGCTTTTTCTTTTCTGCCACTTCTAGCAGTTAGAGAGTCTTATTTATGACTTTAATATAAATTTCTTCCCTAGGGTATTTGTCATTGAGGTCCTGTCAAAACTTCTGTTGTAAGTCATAAAAGTTCTTTATTCCCAAAGGCATTATTCTGTATCAGAATTTTGTCTTTTTCATCCTTAAAAATGAAACTTAAGGTTTTCTTGATACTGTGTGTTAATACTCTCCATCTTTAGAATTTTTTTTAGTGACTCTTAGATTTTATGCATGTGCTTTAAACTTAGAATGAACTCAAAGAGATTCTAGTTTGTCTGAGATACTGGTGGGATGGACAAGGAACGATGTGTGCCCCTCATTTATCAAACTTTGGGCTGGAGACAGAGAATGATACCTAAGTACAAGCTGCTAAAGTAATTTGAAACATCAGATGGCTCAGATAACTCAAATGTCCTAAGGCATTTCAAGTCTACCACCCTTGAAATGTCACTAAAAGCCCGTGTTCAGGTAACTTCCTTGGGATTCCCACCCCAAGGAAGCAGGATTAAGACACCTGAAGTTAGGTAGCTAAACATAGGTGTTTACGTGTGAGCTGAGTGCCAAGCTTGCATTATAATCTACAGGGCTCAGTACAAACTGGCAGCTGGAGGCACACTGAGGCCGCACATCACTGCACATTTATTTTTAACTTTCATAAAGAGTATGCAATGTTGCTTGTATGTCACACTGGGGTCACAAGAAATCACTCCTCAGCCAAAGGTGTGCCAAAGACACTGCACAGTTGTACTCTTTTCAAATAAAGTGGATTTTCCTGGGCATGTGTGTGTTGGGTGCCAGGTTGGCTGCAAAATTAGCCAGAGCCATACGAAAGCTTTGCACTCACAGCCCACCGTGCAAGATCCCATAGCAGACTATGAACCTTGCAGGCTTAAAGTTCTTCTTGGTCCTGGCCATCATGGGTTCCCACACTTCTCCTCCAGGTCAGCAATAGCACTGCCCCTGGGAAACAGAGCTGGGGGAGTGCTGGCACCTCCAGGAAGGGAGATACCTGCCACCAGACACAGCAGCATGCACCAGGCACATCTGACTAGATAAAGCTCAGATATGTGTTTTAAGAATATTATTATTACTAAGATGATGAAGATAGCATCCCATCAACACATTTTTCTTCCCAAAGAACTAACCAATTTCTCATATTTCCATAGGAAATGCCTTAAGAAATGTGAACAGACTAAATAATTCTTAACAGATCAGTTTTTTTTCTAGGGGAATGTTGAAAATTGCTTTTAAACATCACCCACATCTATTCAATATGCAACACATTACAAGAATGTCAAGTTGTCACCACAGTGGCAATGGGAAGATGTTTTTCAATAGAAATTTATGCAGCAGAACAAATTCTGAAAAGCATTTTCCTTGTCTTTTCTGCATTGTGGACTTATTTTCTGAAACAGTGTGAATGGTCTCCCAACAATGAATCACAGCTAACAAAATTACGTGCAAGGAGTCGGATGGCTTTATTTCATAACGCACCAAGAGTGAGACTTACTTCACAGAGGGAAAGAGAAGGAGCTGTAGGAAAGAGATTCCTTGACAACATTGCTAGGATGAGAGCTGTTGGTGTTGAGCACATAAATGTACATGGGCTGACCAGCAGAAAACACTGCCTTTGACAGAGTCAAAATCTGTGGCTGCCCATGAAGTATGGCAGTCAGCATCCACTGATCCACTGCCACCTCTGCAACTGACGTCGGAGAAGTCAAGAGGTTCTGACGGTGCAACATTAAGTGCAAGGACAATGATCTATCTAGCGTCATTCCCAAAAATTGCATGAATGTGACTGTGTTGTAACCTTCATTGAATTTTTTTTGTCAGACTGTAGTATTTATAAGTAGATGAAAGAAGAACAGGATGATGTGGGTATGAAGTAAGGCATGAGAAAGGAAAGTGACAGTCAAAAATGAAAGAGAAATATTAAAATTCTGTTGGAAAACATTCAAAGTAAGTTTCCTCCCAAAATTATAAGAACAATATAAGACTGGGTTTAGGCTCTTTTTTTAAAAAGTAGTTTGACAGTCCAGTCTTACTGTGGGACAAATCAAGACCTTAAGCTGCTGATGTTGGGGATAGTTGAAATTTCTTTACACTGTGAGGCCAGCTTTACCTCAGCTTGTGTCTGTACTTTTGCGGGTACCAAATATTCTTTCAGAGTAATTTTCAGTATTTGCTGAAAAAATGTACCTATGTATATAGGCATGAAGAGAAATGGCAAAGCTCAATAATAAATTGAAATAATGATTATTTATTGTACTTGCTGAGCTGGGTGCGATAGA
Organism: Corapipo altera; assembly: GCF_003945725.1. Lineage (NCBI taxonomy): Eukaryota > Metazoa > Chordata > Aves > Passeriformes > Pipridae > Corapipo > Corapipo altera. The sequence goes on from NW_020884890.1 coordinate 6,888,632, forward strand.
AGTGCTATGTGTTAAATAACAACCTTGCCTTCTAAAAGAGGCTTCAGAAATAGGCATCATAACCCTATTCTTCATCTTAAGAGGGATGATTGCCTACTTCATGTTTTTTTTCAGTGGCAGCAAAACTTCTAAACACAGACCCGAAGTATCACCTAGGTCAGGAAAAGCACTCTAAATATTCTAAATAGTATATATCACTTAGCTACAGATGTTATCTGGGAGAAGAAATACACATCAGCTTCTATCAATTCAATCTATGGTGAGTATTTTAGTGAAAAATAAGCAAGTAATTGTGGTGACCAAACTTTAGCTTTTGATAACTATTTTAACCAGCAGCAGAACATTTGGGTGAAAAGACTAGAACAGAAATCTTTGAAGACTGTGATCTCATCTTCATGGCTTCTAAAAGATCTGTCATATCATTCTCTTTTTTTTTTTTTTTTAACAGCACTTAGTTACATTTCAAAAGACTTCAATTAACCTCTCTTCTTTGGGTTAGACTCAAATGATTTGCACCTAAAAATTACTCAAAAATACTTAGTTTTCTTAACTTAGTTATCAGTTTGAAGTCTGATAACTTCACCTCAAACACAGAAGAGGGGAAACATCTATTATCCTTACAGAAAATCACTAGACGTTGTATAGTAATAATATCCAGGGGACACTTTAAAGACTCACAAATTAACGTCCTTAGGTAAATCTTTTTCCTTCAGAGCAGACACTGTAGGTTTATTTTGAAACCACTTAGATTATGTCATTAGTTTCTGTAGAAAAGCTGTAGAAACATATTTGGTATAAGCAAAAACCATGAAACCATCCCAGTGCGAGGTTATTTCTAAATGTCTTGAAAGAACAGTGGGGGAAAAAAGAAAATAAAACAAAACAAAAGCAAAAAAATTCATCTATATCATGTTGTACCCTATAAATATTGTAAGGGTAGTTTACTCAATCTACTGTTGTCATCCTGCTACAAAACTTTGTGTCATGGCTGTTTCCCACTTCTGCAACTTTTGGGTAGCTGGTATTTTGCCTGCCATAAGAGTTGAAGTGAAGTTCTGGCAACCAGTAGATGTAATTTCTTCAGACATGGGACTCATCACTCTCAAAAAAAAATATAAATCTATCCCTTACAGTAATTCCCTATTTTATGGTTTTAGCAAAATTTTAGTTCTCCATCATAAGAAATCATTAGGATATGACTTAGGTAATCATAAACTCTAAATAGTTTAGTATGAAATATCCTAGCATGAGAATATTATTTTACCAATCTATTTCACCTCTTGAAATAGATTGCTATTTTGCTGTTTTTTTCAGAATGAAGAATTCTTATATTGAGCACTTCTTTGTTCTAAAAGTATTGAAACAATCTGTGAAGTAAGGGTTTAATCATTATAAATGAGGGCAACCACAGTCTTCAGTCATTAACTACTGAAGCTATACCTTCTTGATATGAGAAAGTGAAAATTGTCACAGCACAAATAAGCTCTGATAAGTAGACATTCAAATCCAGAGGAAAGAGTAAATGCACTGTGTGATTAAACGGCTGAAGATTGACATCTGATATTTTCTGAGTGTGCACTAAAATAAAGGGTTTAAGTATAAATTGCAGATTGGAGCAATGCATTCCAGATGCTTGCTTGGTCAAAAAAAAATACTAATTAAGCACACAGTTTTTTTCCATAAGAGATGAAAATGCAGGAGTCCTGTCCTTGCAGCAAGGGCAGGAGGATGCGTAAGGCATTCACACAGCCTTCTAGCTGGTAGAAGGAGCTACACCCAACTGGTAGCGGCCTATCAATGAAAAAGAGACCAATAAAAAAGTTGGGAATGTGTGAATATGAGGGAGTCCTCTTCTGCTTAGTTTTCCAGCTGGGAGTCTGCATCCCAATTTGGAGCTTGCCTGGCACCTGGAACTAATTCAAGAGAAGTATGAAGAGGTTTGAGGAAAAGTCAGCTTTAACCTGGCTGCTATTTATGTAGAAGACAGTGCCTTCATCTTCTAGCCAGCTCACTGGCTTGACGTCCACAGGGGCTGTCTCCTTGTAGCCCTCTCTAACAGTTCTAACCAAAAGATTTGCAATGCAGAATAGGGAGCAAAAGAAATCAACAACAAAACCAGGAACCTGGTGTGTTGGAGACACTGTGCTTCAAGCAGGCAAATAAAAATCCAAATTGAACTCCCCCTAGGAAGGAAACTCATAATTTGCACAGTCAACTTTGTTCACTGTCATGAGTTTCCTCTGGCAGCCCCTCAAAGCCACCTGCCATAGAACAGAGATGGCAGGTTTTGTGGCATTCCCTTGGCATATGGGTTTTTCAGGGTCTGACATTTGATTATACTCTCCATTCTTTATAAATACAAAGGCTGTACATATTTTTAAGAAGAATGCTAATGTGTGTGTGTGTGAATGTATTATGTATATAATAATGTGTACATACACTAAATTATATATAATGTATATCATACTAATATATCTACAGTGCATATAAGACATGGAAGACATTACATATTTCTAGAAAACTGTCAAGCCCAACCTTTGAATCACTGCTGATTATTGTTCTGTGATTTAAAAAGATGAGTGATACTTCCCAAACCGACATTTTTCTAATGCATTTTGTAGATAGATCCTGTCTCCAGGCAAAGCACCTGTAAGATGCCACCATTGTCAGGTGTGTGGTTTATTCCCTAGTCTGCACAGGAACAGGTACAAAAACCTCTATGCAGAAGCCGGAGAGGTGCAGCCTTCTCCAGCTCATTGCTTCATGGAGCTGTGTAACATCCACAAGGTGATGCCAGGTCATGCACAGATATGCACATTCTCTCCCTTGTGCCCCTCACCTCTTTCCACTCATGCATTCATTTGCACTTCTCCTTTCAATCATTGCCATTCTCTGCATAAAGTCCTAAGTGGCTCAAGGTACTTCACTGCACCTCCCAAACAGCATCAGCTCTGGAAAGAGCAGAACAGCCCATGCAAACAGAGGAGTTTAGAGAACTGCCTTTGCCTTCAGAGCTATTTCACTAAAGGCCTGACCGAGGACATACTGACAGTAGATTACCTCTCTGGCAATCTTTATCTCTAGGGCCAGTTTGCAGCACATGGGCAGCAGGCAGAGGACACTGTTCCCAGCTGGAGATGACACAGAGGCTCTCTCAGGTGACCCAACACCTTTTCCCTTTCCCACTTTCGTTCTGCAGAAAGGGAAAACAGCTGCCAGGTCCTGGTGTAAAGCCAGATCCCAAGCCAGGTCCTCCCACACCTCCAACATGGCTGGCAGTCAGGATCTAAATGAAGGAGTCCGGACCATTGCATTTCTCTGTCCCCATCAAAGCAGGGGGTATACCCACATATTCAGCCACTCCTGGGTCACCGGGCTCCATAGCAATGAGAGGCCCTCTTCCTAAACATGGAAATAAAAAAAAGGAGAAGAAGGGAGAAGAAGGGAGGAGAAGGAGGAGGAGGACAGGTTTCTGTAAATTGTCTCCTTTCTTCTGTGCTTGGAAAGAGGAGGTATCTACAATTTCCACAAACTCAGAGGCGGTTGCAGGCAGGGAGCCCTGCCCACAGCCCTGCCCACAGCCTCCCACCCTCTGTGGTTGACAGTGGTGCTTTTCTGTTGGGGGGTGGAAGGTGTGGTCACCAGCCAAGTCACTTGATGTGTTTGCAGAAAGATATGGATAATATTTAGGAAGTAGAAGCAGCACCACAGTTATTAAACATGTCTTTCTCTACTATTTGCAGAGTTCAGTAGTTGTTTTGTGCAAAAAAGCTGTGGGGAACTGGTGCCAGATTTGGCATCAGCAAGGATTTGGATGGGAATCGCTGACAGAAATTTACACTGCTTTTTAAAAATGAATTTGTTTACCATCACTGCTGTAGAAAAAAGATCACTGAAAGTATGACAAAATACTGGAAATTAATATTTATATGCAGGAAGATTAACCAGGAAGCCAAAGAAACAAATTACAGCCTTGCCTTCATCTTAACTTGCTATTCCACATCTTAGATCTTCATGTAAGAATTAGATACAGATTTTATATCTTGGCCTAACTTGGAGATGATCTCATAACATTTTTAATGGAGTACTCTTCTACTTGTAAATTAGTCTTACTTGTTTCTCATACCTAGGTGACAGGGAACATTTTTTTTATTCAGTAGTCATGAAAGATCACTCATGGTGTACAAAGAAACTACGCTGATATTTCTTCTGTGCCCTTTAGTACCCATTGAAACCCCATAGGAATAGGTAAAAAAATATTTAAATGTCATTCTGCTTTCTTTTAACATTTCAATAGATGACTAGTTTGATATTTGCACCCCCCAGTCCCCCCAAAAATAGTTGGTTCAGCTATTGAGAGTTGAACTCCTTTTTTTATTTGTTTAACCATATGGGATAAACTAGGCTTCAATTTGAAGAACATTTTGTCTGTCTGGAGAAATTATATTAATATCCTTCTCTCCTTATTAACAGGAGTTTTCAGAATTTTACTTTGGAGCACTGGTGTATTTTTATGATTTTTTTTCATTGAAAGAAACTTAATATATGTAAAAAAGGCTACATATTAAGACTAATCATTAAAATACATTTTGATGCAATGACAACCCTGTATTATAGTATCCTAATCTGCTGTCTAACATCAATTATATCAGTGAGGTGTCATGTATTCAAGATGTTTCATGGCATGGGAAAACAGACATTTTTCTGTTGTTGATTTTCACAACTGGACAAGTGGGTTCAATAGCTGATCTTCATGTCCTTCATATGTGCAAATCACATTTGAAAATTGGGTATGACAACAGGCCTAATAAGATAAAGCAGGTTACTTACTTAATACAGCATGATGCCAAGTTTGCCAATTAGTTGTCTTTCTAAATCACTGTACAAGGAGGTGGCTATAAACAGAAAGTTGTTTTTACTCTAATTGGAATCCAGTTTTCATGAAGAATAATTGCCTGCTAGAGTAAATGCATTGAAGTCCTTCAGTTATTAAAATGCCTATTCTTCAAATATGCAGGCAACTCTTACAGTTCCATCAAATTCTGTGGAATATGCTACATGTGTTACTATAAATAAATGCAAAATTCCAGTAAAATCAAATAAACAAAAAAAAGTATAGAGGAGCATCTAAACTCAGCAGCAGAAAATTATTCTTATTAAAAAAATTTCCTTGAAAATTAGGACTCATATTTGTCTGCTGCCTCCCAGAACTAAAGAATGTCAAGAGGATTTATCTTTCGTATGTAGAATGTCAGTGACTGACGGATAATATAAATGACTGTTTAAGAATTGAATTCTGAAGGAGATGCTATTATACACTCTATGCCAGTCAACTGAGTGCTGCTGTATCTTGTTATTACCTAAGAGTCTCATTTTTTTTTGTTTTAACAAAAACAAATCCTGCTATTATTCTGATTAAACTTGATAATCAAAGAACTAGCAGAATATGTTTTCATTAAAACAGTACAGCTCTCTGCAAATTCTTTGTGAAGTCTTGTCTTTTTTACTCAAGTTTCATTTATGTGAGGGAAAAACTGGTTGAAAGGCTCTGGCAATGTCAAAATAGCTCATTCTGACATCTTTCAATTAAAGTCTTACACTTTTGTTTTTTAAATGGCTTTTTTTTGGAGGGTTTTGTGTTTCATACAGATATATGTGAGATGCATCAAAAAATCTAAATTGGAAAGAATTGATCTATCTGAAACTATATGTTTTGCAGAACACTTTACTATTGAAGTTTTCCAGAACTGGAAAGTACTTCCAGAAAACTCAAAGTTTTGGAAGTATTTTCATTCTCCATGTAGTTCTAGCTTTGCTTTAATTTATGGAGCAGACATGCTACTAGAGTTACAGGCAAAATGGCCTCTCTACACTGATGTCTACCCTCAAAGCGTGAAGAGACATGAAAGCTTTAAGACAAGCAGCTTTTGAGTGTCAGCTTGAAATTCAGAGACAAGCACTTCTCTCTGGTGATTTCATTTTGCAATTTTTGAAGAGTAGAGCTGAAATAAAAGAACCACATTCTCTGACTATTTTCCTTAAACAAGTATCATCCACCCTGCAAGGAAGATAGAGATGTTCTTTTGGAGAAAATGAAAATTAACCCCCTGAAGTCTGAGAATTGTTCTTGCTTTTACCTTTCAAAATTTCCTGCAAACCACGCAGTGGTCCTTGGCTTGTGCAAAATTAGGCTCAGCTATTTCAGGTTGTTCGTAGCTCTCTGCCAAGTTATCCTTGAGACTGCAAAGAAATTAAAACAGAAACAGGCGAAATTTAAGGATGTTATCCTAAAAATGGAGGCAAAATAAAAAAGATGGAATGGAAATATTATATATTTCTGAGGTGGTATAGCAGATTTGCCAGGGACAAGACTTCCCAAAGAGACACAGATTCTCTGACCCCTGAGTCACAGTAATGGCACGTTGTGGTCCACACTGTCACCACGTCTGATCTTGCTTTGCAGATAGCTTTAGCTGATTACATTCAGCTAGTACTGCCCAGGAAAGGTCTGCCAGCCAGGAGGAACAGAGATGAAAAGTTTCATGCTCAGTTGTTGGCATGACCTGTTACTTCTCCCACATGACAGCCAAGAGGAATAAGAGCAGCTCTGAGCATTTTAAAGTTTTTTACCATCATGATTGCCTACAGTTGGGGAATGTACTTGGTGTCCCCATCCTAAACCTTTTCATGGATGCTTCTGTGGAAGCACTGCTGAGTCAACAGTGATCAGCACAGACCATGGCCAACAGTGTGACACAAACAGGCTAGATGTTCTGCTTGTGGGGCTAGATGTTCTGGTTTCACCCTCCTAGACCTTCATCTGCAGCCAGCAATGGAGTAAGGGATAGTCTTGTGTGTGGCATCTAAAAATAAGAAGCAGCTGTTAAAATGTTGACAGCCCATGGTGTCCCTCTTGCTGCAGCAGCTGCTCACATTCACAGAGCATGGGTAACTCTGCATGCCCATATGAAGCTCCTGGTCAGAGGAAATGGAAGTTGCCAATGTGCTGAACACATCAGAATCCACTGCAGAGTTTCCAAAAGCAAACCCTAGTTGTGCAAGCCTCTGTGCCCTTCTGTCTTCAGAGATTAAGCAGATACACAGGACTTTTTGAAAATCCCTAAAGACTGAGAGGTAGGATAAATCAGGGCTTGCACAGTGCTAGTTTGTAATGCAATTCTTGGTTTTGTCCCCTAAATAAGTGATCATCAGGCTGAGTATCAGCTTACCAGTAGGAAAAGCAGAACAATTTAAAATATGTTGCATAAAGCCAAATACATAAACAAATTGAGTTAATCTATACATTTTTCTTGATTTCTGCTCATTATGAACTATATGGTCAATTTATTTCCTTTCACTATTTTTCCCAATAGCCTAGCTAATTAAACACAATTCTGACAGTATTTATATATAATAATACATGCACATAACCTCTTGGATCAATAATTTAAGCAACCTTTATAAAACATAATAAAAAACTACAGAGTAACTGATATGCCTGTCTTTTTCTTTTCTTTTTTTTTTTTTTTTTTTTCAGTGAGTAGAATTCATACCATTTGGGTAGTGGAAATATATTCCACTATAGAAGAAGTTTGCAGTACTGTAGTGAAGATTATTAGGAGAACCAGTTAAAACTTTTACTTGACTTACTGTTTATAATATTCCTGCTATATTATAGTAGCACTAAGGTATTGGAAAGATTTCCCACGTGCTCTAAATGTACTTGAACTCTGGTATTTGGGACTCTGACATCCAGTCCTTACTGGAGCAAACGTGGGGAGAGGCTATAAACTGTGCCTATATACAATTCATTACATGTTGATTTTTAATACTACACAGTTCTACCAGAGCAATACAACCAAACTGTAATACAGGTGATTATACAGACTACATTTAGAGGTAGACCTCCAGAGATGAAAAGCTGGAGAAGTATTCCATTGGATTGACAGGTTTGTACTCAGAAAACTCTAAATTCACTTGTCTCTGATAAATGTAACCACTGACTTAACAAAGTGTCCACTAAGACATTTGAAAAATAAACATAAAAAAAAGATATTTTAAGATATAGGCACTATGTACTTTACGTTCACTATATATACTCTGTGGTTTGTGGTTTGGAACAAAAGCAATGGCTCAATAATTTCTCCACAATGATAATAATAACCTTGTATACTATTAACCTGCCAATGAACTATGGTCAGAAACGAGTCCCCAGGTCCATATTCTCAGTTCGTTAAATGGTCAGAGGTGCTGCACAGACAACAGCTCCTGCTGACTTGTTGAAAGTTAACATTCCCTTGATATTCACAGGAATTTGGATTTAATGTATAACTTAAAATGGCCAAAGAAGGAAGTTTTGAGCATCTGCGGCACAGTAAACTAACAGGGCCAGCTGCTCACAAAACCCCATGAGCCTGAGAGTGAGCCAGAGGCACCTTCTACCACACCCTTTCATAATCCCCATGTAATGTACACGGTGATTTTATCCTACCTCCCTAAAACAGAGCATCTGGGAAATTGCCTGTTACAGCTGACGCCATGCAGCTTAAGCCATCTTGCCAGGTGAGTGGTGAGAAAAGGGACTGAGAGCAAAGTGGTGGAGGAACCTTGGTTTGTTCAGATATGAATAAGGTGCTCGCAATCTTTCAAATAGTGTATTGAACTAGTGAATAAGTAGATAAATTACTTTGGTGGAGAGGGAAAAAGAATGTCAGCATTCTCTAGAGGAGAGAGGAATATCACTTATGTGAGCATGCACTCAGAAGATTGTACTTCAGACTCATACTTTGCAATAAAACAGCAGCATGACTTCGTTTCAATATGGGTTTAATCCACTCCTTTTCCTATTGCTATTTCCATTTGTATGCTTCAATTCAGGGTTGTTTTGTTTTTTTAAAAAAATAAAGTGGTGCTCAACTGCTACAAGATTAAAATTTTTGAGGCGTTTTAAAATTATCTGCAGGCTAACTGAGTCAGAATCAGATTGACTGTGTTTAATAGAATAGGTTTATTAGTACTGTAAAACCATATAACAAGATGCTACAAAATGTTCCATTAGAAGTGCATACTTGTTATAAGAAGAACATTTAATTGATTTACCCTGTGGTAATAATTTTTTTTACTCTTAGTCATGCATTAAAATAGATTTATTTTACACAGTGACAAATGTACAAAACATCTCACTGACTAAGTAACATCCTCTTGTGTCAGAGTTATCCTGGCTGCGAGCACAGTCCTCTCCATCTGTGGTAGATGATCAAAGAGATAAGTGAACTTTGTTGTTTCTGAATATGGAGGAAAAGTAGATGTATTTAATCATGGGCTTTTAAACTACCCTAAGGATGATAGCAGCAAACTGACAAAAATTGAGGGGGATAACGGTTAACATTATCTAAAGTAACAAATTATGGCTCCAATTTTACAGCTGTGAAACTGAGGCATAGGCATGCCATGTAATTTCCCCAAATATGCTTGATGAGACTCCTGGCTGTGCTGATAAGAAAATACGGAATTCCTGGCAAATGGATCTGCTGTAGTGTCCACAAGACATCCAAGATTAATCAGCAGGAGTTAAATTAGAAAACAATCTGGATTCTGATGCTTTGTCATAAGATCTTACTTTTTGCTAAACCCAGAATTAATTCACCCTCTTACCTTGTTCCATAAAAGTATTTTAATCTAAAAGTTGAGATCCTGAATGCAATTCTGGCCAAGATCTGAGTTCTTTTTCTGCCCTGTACCCCAGATAGCTTAGGAAAAGGGAGTTGTGCATTTTCAGTTTCTCTCCTGCAATGCACTATACTGCCTGCATAACTCCCAATTAAGCAATTAGAGTACTTAACATACAGAGTTTTCAAAAAAGCTGAAAAAAATCACAAATACTCTATTCCTCAGAATGCTGAACTACTAGCTCAGAGAAATGCTTTTCTGATAAAAAACTACAAAAGGCTTACAACCCCTGCAGAAAAACTATTTAATATTCATATAAATATTTCCCTTGTTTATTAAAATTTTGCAAACCCTACATCCTAAATTCTTCTTGAAAAGATTGCAGAGAAAGGCTTCCTTCAGGCAAGTATCTACTGATCCTGCCACAGACCTGATGCTCTCATGTCATAGAAAAGATTGCTTAGTCAGGTCCCATTCTGCATGCCTCTAAGAGGGAACAAAATGTCTGAAGTGAGTATCAAATCTCAGCTTTACTGAGCTAAAGTTGTCGGGAAAAAAATGGAAATGTGCAGAAATGTATTAAATGGCAACATGGCAGATGCTGATCCCCTTTAGTAACACACTTACTGAAAATCAGGGAACTTGGTGAAACACTCATAGTTAAACTTCCCTTCCAGTTACCTCCTGAAGGTGTGTTCTTTTGTCTTTCTGTCTCCTTAGAAAGAGTTTGCGCCCTCTGAATAAATGAGAAGAGTTATGAAGTAGGAAGTGGAAGATTTGGGGGCTTCCTTCTTCTGCAGAAGGACAATTTAGGGATCAACAAATGCTATGAAGTTCTCTATTTAAACTAGGAAAAAACCCAACAATTGCTACTCAATACCATTATTTCACTTGTAAATACAGAAATAGAACTTTGTAGGATGTAAAGCAAGAAAATAAAAGTGTTACAGTGTGGTAGAGCTACAACTTGGGAATACATATTTTATGTAAAAAAGTAATGTTAGATGTGTTATTAAGCATTTTATTTTGTCAGAGGTCTGTAACAAGTCACTGATATAATTGCACTAGGAGTCATAAAAACCATGATCCTCAGGGAGGTAAAGTCTTCCAGAGCTTCTTTGTATTTGTGGTATTGCTCCCAAAGCAAAAGCAGCTTCTGGTGGTTGGGGGAAGTAATATAGGTGCACACAGTTATATGGACAATTGAAAGTCAGAATCTAGGAGGAACATATTTCCTATATGCTACTGGTATAAATCCATAAAGTAAAGCTGCATTTAAAGTTAAAATAAATAGATGTGGATAGTTTTCTTTATACTATTTTGTCAGGAGAAGGATTGTATGTAAATTAAATTCATAATTTAAAATTAATTGTTTACTTGCCATTACATGTTTTTCAAGAAATCTGTAAGCTGCAGATTTCATTTTAAGTAACTGTAAGCATCTGATATAGTGCAATAGTTTGACAGCTGATAAATGTAGGATGGAAAATGTGTAGGATTTAGCATTTCCACATCCTAACAGCAGTCAAGCTTCTGCTAGTCTGCTGCCTTTGTACCAGCCTCTTTCATCAGACCATGCATTTTAATGAAAAAACATTGCAGTAATCAGTTGGAGAAGACTTAGAGCCAGGGATAGAGCCTGACTTCAAAAAAGCAAAAGCCTGGGAATATTCTCCAATGGGAAGCAATTAGAAAAATACAGAAATGTTAGGTGTTATTGAATGCTACAGAAAGCAAACAGAGTAGTGCAGCCATGGAAACCATTGCACCACCAGGTCTCCTCTGGCATGCACAGAACCTCAGGGGGATGCAAAGAACTACCCAAACTGCATCTCCTTCCTTTCTGTGCTTCCCACTTACTTCCTCTTCTGTCTTGATATGAATCATCATCAGTGAACAGGTGAAGATGAACTGTCAATCAATATGCTTCTCTGGGCTCCAGAGGTAGGCTTCTGAAGCTCTTGTCAACAAAGAAAAGATTCTTCTTTCCTCCATAAAATATGTATTATTTCCTAGTTGTCTGAAACCCCAAATCACAAGACCTATCATTTCTTTTAAAAAATTGAGTTCCGCTTGAAATCATTGACTAGCCAGCAGATGACTGCACCAAATTGCCACAGTTTTGAATAGTGGATACACAGTTTCTGAAAATAAAGAGAAAACTGTCAAATGATGTATGCACATTAGCCAAAGGGATAAAAATATGTATTGTCATAATTTATATACAAGTGTTAACAAATAAATATAACCTACAAAGTACAACACTTGCCTTATTCTCTCTTAACTAGAGGATTGTATGTGTTACACAAAACCCTAAAATAACCAAAAATAGTGAGTGGTATCATCACTGATTTCATTCCACTGAAGTTAGCACAGATACAATGAGGAACAGACGCTGGATCAGCATCTCAACTACCTGTATTTAGACGAGTACTAATTAAACAAATTCCGTTCAGCAATTGTTCCTGCAAACCCTAATCCTTTTAATATGTAGTCACTTGAGACTACTTTAAAACACTTGAGATATCATACACAATGATATTGCAGAAACATATGAAACACCCCAAAAAGAAATAGAAAACAAAGACACCATTCACCATGTCTGTATAAACTCAACCTATTTACATAATTAATATTTTGGAAATTCAAATAAAGAAGGATCACCCTCTCTGAAATTTAGTTGTTTCAACATACTTTTACTCTGATACTTTATGTATCTACTCCCTACAGGGAATAGCTGAAGACTAGCAATGTTTATAAATCATTGTGTAAGTAGTCACAGAAGTATTTAACCATAGCAGCATTAAATTCACATTGACTAAATTTAACAAAAAGATGTGGGTTTTGCAATGACTTTTTTATCATTTACACACAAATCCAGTCACACCTGTGATGGTGAAGAGACTTAATGCCATACTTTTGATTTGGTGGGGTGGGTGGGGGTGCGGAGCTTTTTGGGAATGAGTTGTTTTTTGGGGGGGGTGTTTTGGTTTTTGGGTGTTTGTTTGCTTGCTTATTTTTTCTGATTGCATCTGTTTCTTTTTTTAAAAATTCCTCTGAGGAATTAATTACTTAATATTTATTATAAGATGCACGCTCCCTGTGGGGATGAGTAGGGAAGAAGGACATGTCCTGCCATCTGCCTGTGATGCCGCTCCCCCGGACTCCGCAACAGTCGCTCCAGCGGCCACTCCTCGCGGGAGGGGGCTGGGGGTGCTCCATGAACCCCTCCCCGCCGCGGGACGCCACTGCCACCTGCTGAGGGCACCGAGCTACTGACGGTCCCGGCCCCTGGCAGCCCCCCGGTCCCCCAGAGGTGGTCCCCGGTGCAGCCTCTGGGGGACCGGGGCGCCGCCGGGGCCGGGAATTGCGGAGCATGCGGAGGATGCTTCCACTTGGATGCGAGTGTTCACCCAGCAGCATCACAGCGCTAGAGACGGTGTCAAATAATGATAAATTTAGGGCCGTCTGTTTTCTTTCCATTCCCTCCCCACAGCTACTTAGTTTACCAGTCCCAGCCTTCTAAAGCAGCCGGTTAGTAGGTCTTAAGTGAAATGATGTTTAGAGTCTTCATGGTTGTTGTGTGTTTTGCTGTAATTTTTTTTTAAAAAGTACATTGTTTGATTTCAAAGATGTGCTTTAGGAAGAGAAGGTGCTGTTTCAGTGGGCAGCAAATAATTATGCAAGAGAAGGTAAGGTTACATGATGGAAATTATTGCTCCTAACTAATCTGGTGCATGAACACAAAATGCCTTTAATAAGGCTCCCCAACCAAAAGCATTGTACGAAAGAAATTGTCATTTACCATATTAATGAAAGAAAACATGTTTGTTTTGTAAGAGGGAATAAGATCCTAATCATTACTACTTGGGGTCTAAAGCAATACTGGTCTTCCAAAATTGTCATCAGCATTGCAAATGCTCCCCTCTTTAGGAAATCAAGTCAGTAATTCCTCATCAGTTGAGCAGAAATAAACAACAAAATGTTTATTACTTTCTAGGGGTCATTTGTTTCAGCAGGAAACTATCTCCACTGTTATGCTACTCAAGTGTACAGATTCGCTCTGGAAACGGAGACGTATCCTTATCTGTATGGATTTAAATATGGAAAGAGACGGTGAATGGAAAGAACAACTTCAATACGATATTTTAGGTTACAACTGAATCGTGTGTTTATGGCCCCAGACAGTGTGCTCTGCAAAATGTTCCAAAACACTCATTTCTAAGCTTTCAACTATTTCCCCCTTCTGCTCCAGAGAAACATTTTGAGGAAGAAAAAAAGAAAAAAAGTTTGCTATCAGGATCTGGCATAAAGAAGGTAGAATAATTATGATAACTACTTCCAACTGAGTTATAAAGGCAGCTTGTTGCTTTTACTTACCACCCATCTTTATCACCCAGGCCATCACTTCTTTTTAAAATATGTAAGAGTTTTGCTTCCAGTATTTGATCTTTACATTATAAAAGCAATTTTAAACTCATAGTTTTATAGTGTACCTTTTAGAAGATAATGGCTTAAATTTCTAGTTTCCCTCTTTATAGCAGTGATATGATAGCTGCTTCTATAAACCAGTCTAGATAATATGTCATATCTCTCTTCAGCAGCTACTGCACACATGATATAGGAAACTCTCCTGCTACTGGTTACTCATTAAAGTTAAGTGATAGGGATCCACATGGCAAGGTTAAATTTCAACACTTTAAACCCTGCTGAAAGTTGCTAATAATAATGTTTAATTTTCATTCCAAGCATTTATGGTATCATCAACTTGAGTCAATTCTTTTATTCTCATTAGTTGGAACCAATGAACCTCCCTGCAGAATGAAAATCTTCAGGCAGAATAACCAAATACAGCCAGAATTTGAACCCTGCTTAAATTAAACAACCTAAATGTGTTTAATGTGAATGTCCGATTAACCAGAGGCAAAGTTTGATTAAGATTTTCAAAAAGGTCTAGAGATTTCAACACTCTAGCAGGGAAACTTTAACAAAAACATGATATTCAAACTGGGAAAACTCAATGCTTTCTTTAAATCATCTAGCATGTAGGGTAATTAAAATAACTATTCCCTTATAAAAAATAGTATTAAATGCTGCCTTTTTATTTGGGGATAATAACATTTGCAACTAATCATCACCCATAATCTCTTGACAGTGAAAAGTATTCCTGCAAAAAATCCAGCCAAGTTCAAACCATCTCACAGGAAAAGAAAGAGATGAGAAAAGGAAGGATGTTTGCTATGGCAGAGAGAGCTGGAGAAAAGAATGGGAAGCCAATGGGCTGCAAAGCATTGGGATCCATGGTGGAGACACAGTAGGCAGCTGGCCCTGTGCTGTTCTTCAGGGTTATGCTCACATGGCACTGTGCTAAGATGCCTCTCTCTGCTGAGTCTCCTGTCCTTCTTGTTTTTGGAGAAGCAATTGGAGGAGCTATTATACCAAAGGCAGAAACCACTCCTATCCTTTCAACCCTCTGCCCCCTACACATAAGGTTTGTGATTTTGCAGCAGGGGCAGGATATCAGCAGTGACAGATGCTTATATGTCTTAGAGTATTGACCAGGTCAAACTTATCAATGGGTTTTTATTTCACAGGGTAGGTCATAAAGTATTCATTGCTCAAGGTCATCTAAACTCATGGAATATTTTAGGTTGGAAAGAACTTCTAGAGGTCATCTACTCCAACTTACCCAACACGTGGCTCTCATCAAATTTACATCAGGTTCCTTGAGGCCTGCTAAGCTTTGAAAAACTCCAAGGACAGAGATTTCACATCCTATATGGGCACCTGTGCCAGTGTCCAACCACCCTCATGTTAAAAGATCGTGGGTTTTTGCCTTATATCTATATTTATACATCTTGCTTCTCATGCAAACACTTCCCCACTAAATCTTGCCTATGGTATTTAATCATCCTCTCCTCAGCCCTGCAAGGGAATTAAAACCCACTTTTGGTTATATGTTTCCTTGCAGACAATGATATATGCAGAGACACAAAACAAGATAGCTTTAGAAATATCACAGCTTCTATTTTATTCCTCTTTTGAAATAGAATATCTACCTCCAGCCTTTCTCTAGGAGTGTAGCTGTTAGACTACCACTTTAAGCAGCACGTTCTGAACTATCATCTTATTCCCCATGTTTATGATTCCTGCTTACTTGTCATTATAAATTCTGTCTCATTATTGTTCCTGTCTCACAGCCTCACTAGATCACCTAGATTCCTCTTAACACTTGCTTTCTTATTTTTTGTCTTTCTCCTGATTGAGATTTTTGAAATGCATGCTTTAGGACAAGATTTAAGAACATGAGCAAGTCAAGTGCCTAACTATGCCTGTAGAAGCCTACGGTATTCCTTTCTGGTGTGCTGTGGTTCCAACAGTTCCAGCTGAATGTCTTTACTCATCCAATAGGAGCTCTTGAGGGCCCTACTGACCTTAAACACTCTCACCTCCACCTTTACAGTTTATCTATTGACAGGAATAAATCTCACTGAATTCAATAGGAACAGAGTAGCAGAAAGGAGGAGTCCCAAGCATACAATTCCTACCAAAGGTTTCCAATGAGTAGTTGTCCTCTGATACACTAATGGAAGGATAGCTGTAAGAGTTCTTATTTATTCCAGCTTTCTGTGGTGCCTCTAGCTTATGAGTAAGTTCTTGAGTATGTCACTTGAGTAACTCAGAGGGCACATTTTATTAAAATTCTTTGAGTATCATAAATGCTGTCCGATTATTTGAACAGGTACATCAAAAAGGCCAAACATCTTTATATTTTTTCTGAAAAAGGGCAGTAAATTATTTTTTTTATTTTAAAATGTATCTTCAGACTATATTAGGGTGGTGATTAACCATCTATTTTAGAAAAAATGTTACTCCAGTTACAAAGAATTACAATAATTTAGTTTCAAGTCCTACATTTATGCTACGAATAAAACTTAAGATGCAAGAACATTTGTATGCAAGATGAACAGCTAATGATCTTTAGAAAATATTAAATCACTCCTAGATCTTAAGGGAGAGTTTAGATGACAGGAAACACTTTGTGTTAGCCCCTAAAATTTGAAGTCCTATTCCAAGAGCAGAAACCAGACTCCTATAATAGGACTAGGCCATCTCAATAATGCATGAAGTGTATAGGCACCTTCACATGAAGGTCACAGAAGCCAGGGCACAAAACAAGGAACCTTTTAAACTTGCCAGAAGCATGCATACACGTCCCATATGTGAGATTAGTGATGCTGCCTACCCGTCCCAGTGGTCAGTGGCCAGAGTACTCCCTCAAGCCTCAGCATGGCTCTGCTGCCCAGGAACAACTCTCCAGACTCCACAGTACAAATGATCCCAGGCAAGAGCACCTGAAGTCGTTGGCTCTCTCCATGCTACTTTGCACAGATTTGTCTTAAATTTGTTTGGGACAGAGAGATAAATGTAAATTATGTTCCAGTTGAATAAAGTGAAGACTGACATGCTTCTAAGTATTTTCCGAAAAGAAAAAATTAGATGATTCTAAAATATTAATGTCAAAAAAATTGCAATACTTCAAAGATTAGGCCATAGTTGAACAGGAATTTTTTAAATCAGAGCTGCAATAATACAAGTGGAAGAGATGTGCAGAGATGGGGAAAAATGAGATGACCAGAAGTTCATGTCTGGTAAATAATAAAGGTCAATGTAGAAAAAGCTAATAATGAGATATATCTCATGTATTTTGATATTTTGTCAGCCACCGGCTTTATTCAGGTACATCTCTAGATGATCTAATGCATCACTAAGACTAGATATCAGTGTGTCTTAAAGGAGTTTTGCTAACTCTAGGGATCAAGCTGAGCTTTCACAAAATATTTCCTCCATACCCAAAGAAATCAGAAATAAGTCCAAACCAAAAAAATCTTCACTTGTTTCCTACACTGGAAACCTGAAAAAAGAATGTCCTCTTGTTGAATTCTAAAGTAGCTGTATTCTGACCTTGACAGACTTCTTCAAGTCTGCCGTGGGTTGTTATCATGCCTGCTGGAAGGAACTGCTGGCATGCAAGCTAGCCAAATTATACTCTTCTCCTTGAAAACAAACAATTTGGAAGACAATATCCAAAGGATTCCAAGATTCTCTTTTTATATTTAGAAACTGTGATCAGTTACAAAAGACTGCAATAAACATTTACATTTTTGATTGGCATGTTTTCTTCAGAACTTCTGGGTATTTTGGGGAGTATGATTTTGAAAATCCATATATTCTAAGAAAACAAACCTTTCTATCTGGAAAAAAACATTTCATATCCTATTCTATTTGCATTATATTCCCAGATCAGTATGGTAAACTGTTCGGCAGTTCTCAGTATAGATTCATGTCTTTGGTTTTGTCTTTTTTAGTTTTTTTTAATGACCAAATTACTTGCTTTGCTAGATTAGAGAGTGAGAATGGTCTATGGAGCAGGCCCTGCACCTGCGGCAGGTTTTGCACCATTCAAGATATACAGTTTTGTTTTGTCACCAGACTGCTTGTTTGGGAGTCCAGGTAGTTGAATCACAGAGGGAGGAGGTTTAGGGAGGAAGGAAGGAAGGAAGGAAGAGAAGCACCACAAAATAGTAAACAAACAAACAAAGAAACAAAACAAAACAAAAACCCAAAACAACCAAAAATGAAAGAGAAAGTAAAGGACATGAACAGAAGAGCCATTTAGGAGAGCATGTCTTGAGGTCTGGTAATGACTTTACAGACAGGCATGCCTTATTAATGGAGAGGGATGTTTAGGTATTTAGTTAAGTAGGAATCAATGGAATAAATTAATTCTCTTATCAGGGATTAATATCTGATGAGCGAGAGGAAAAACTAGATGTCAAGGAGCAAAATAAACATTTGCCAGGACAGCCAGACAGCACAGAAGTAAGGCCAGGAGTTTCTGCCGTTGACCTTGATCAGGCAAGGAGAGAAGGCCAAACTGTTCCTCTAGCTGGAAAGGAGCAAACAGTTCCTGGCAGATGAAAGGATCCAACTAACAGTTTGTGAACCAGTCTTGGTTTTTACAGGTGTAATAACCAGGCAGAAGCATTTTTAGCATACCTGTGGCCAAGGAGGCACAAGTACTGCGAGTGAGCTATTTTTGTCTTGTCTTTGGATTAAAATTTATGCTGTGCTGGTAGTAACACAGAGAGAGAGGCTGCTTGGAATGGAAGTCCGGTGTCAGGACAGCTCTTTGTGGAGACAGGTCTTCCTCACAGTTAGTAATCTCATAGCAGTTTGAAATCAAGATTAACAAATAAAAGGGACATCAAAACTAAATTACTTTTGAAGGTACTCCCTTGAGTTCAGGGTTAAGGGACCTCATGAAGAATGTACAGGAAGGTTGGGCCATCCTTTCTGCTGTGTTCACTGTCTGAATGCCTCATACTATTGACAGTCATGGTTTTTTCATTTATATGAAAAAAAGCTTGCAGGAAAATATTCCAACATCTTGGAATATTAATGTAATGTATTCCAACACTTTTGAATATTAATATCAAAGCCTTGATACAGCTGCTAGCACATTACATGTGCTGACTGGACATCTTGTAACATGCATCCTAATAAGCTGCTCACCTTATCTGACATTTTGCTCCTGATTTATTACACAATAGAGATGCTTGGTTTGGGGTTTCCTGGAGGTACATACCAGGTATTCCAGGCTATACAGCAGGTCAACATAGCAAATGAATTGTTCCTAACACCTAAGTGATTTGAAAACTTATTCCTGGCTCTTGTATGCTTGTCACCAAGATTAGCTATGAGCATCCCCTCTCCATATAATT
This sequence comes from Corapipo altera, assembly GCF_003945725.1. Classification (NCBI taxonomy): domain Eukaryota; kingdom Metazoa; phylum Chordata; class Aves; order Passeriformes; family Pipridae; genus Corapipo; species Corapipo altera. Next base: position 6,908,086 of record NW_020884890.1, read on the forward strand.
AGGCAGAAAGCTAAAAATCTTACAAAGAGATGCAAAACTAGAGCACACATGATACCTCACAATATTATATAACATGAGAAAGGTTATTAACAAGGAACACAAGTGAACTGAAAACATGATACCACAGTAAACTGACCTTTGCAAAGTGTTGCTACGAAGGCCCTCCAACTTGCACTCTGGCTGCTTTTCTGCTTATAACAGCCACTGTATGTCTGTGATTTCTACTGCTCTCTCTTTTGCTGCATTTGAGAATCTTACACTATTCTATGAATTTATGCTAACAATCCCTCTCTCTATGAAAACATTGCTACCACCCCATGACAGATACGTAAAATTGAACGTATCGGTAGAACACAATTGAAGAGAGATTCTTCATATCCATGTAAATACTAAAATAGGTACGCAACTAGTTTTCAGCAGCTCAGTAAGCATCTGTCAGTGACTTGAGGCAACTACACGCTCAGCTACTTTGGGCTTGATGTGGATAGGTTCCAGATTCTATCTGGTCTGGCAGCACAGAGCAAAGCAGTGAACTGGACATGCTGAACTCTGACCAGTGCCCTCCAACCCAACTGGACTTCTTTTTTTTTCCTCTTTTTTTTTTTTTTGCCCTGTAACAAGGTTCTTCTTCTATTAGTATCTACCCTGTATCACAACTACACCATTGCATTACATTATTTTTGTTATTCATTTGCAAATTTAGTCCTTGTGAATGCCTGCTTTAAATTCTAGTGTGGTTAACCCCAAAATTGCAGTAGTAGATGGCTTAGAAATTTACATGCTCTAGCAAAGGAAATATTTTATTATAAATAAGGGAATAAGAGACTATCACTGTTGTTTAAATTACTTCCTTTCTTTTATTAAAATAAACCCAGGCAATATATCCCAAGTAACTCATTGGAAAGAAAACCTTGAAAATACGAAACATATGTAACATTTGGTTCCTGATCAGCAAAGACCGTATGTACCAGCTGATCCTTCCATAAGTCAGGATATAAAACATTTGATGTATACATTTGGAAAATGCAATGGAATCTTAAAACTAGTTACTTAAAATTTTAGAATATGCTGCTGACATTTGCCTTAAAGCACAGTAATAGCTACTCCCAAGCTGCACTTTAGTATGCCATGTTACTTGCCCCTTTGCAAGTGTTATATACTGTACCTGTAGCCTCGAGAAGTCAAGATTCCTTGGGAGGTTCTTGCCTTGGAGATTTCGTCAAGTAGATCCTCTTACTGACACCTGAACCCAAGGTGACCTTGGACCATACTGGCATGCTAGAATTTCACACGACTCATCTCTGTAGGTATTATATAGTCTGAAGCCAAAATATCAGGGGAATTTGTTGTCCTATAAATGTAGACCCATATTTTGCAATAAATACTTAGATGAGGACGAGCTTTGTTACACAGTACAGCTCCTCTGCCTGCTACAGGGCAGGCAGCTGCCTGTGTGCTAATGATCTACTCCACATTCAACCAGTGTATCATGCCCTGGTTATCTGACATATGAACAAGTAGGGATTAGAATAATTACCATCAATCTCTTCTCATAATACTTACTTTTAAAAGGATTTATTTAATAACAGATAACAGATGGGAAAATACACTTGTTCACACACTGTAAAAAATAAAATAATTCATCACTAAATGTATTACTTTTGTTTGCTTCTAGCTGTCCCAGTATCTACGGCTATATTTCAATATTTGTCATATTTGTGCTCACATAGTTGTACTCACAGACTGTTTTCCTTACAATTATTTAAATTAATTGATGATTTTAAGTACCACTAGAGGGCACAGAATTATAACAATATTTCTTAGTGGATCACAAAAGGAACATCAGGAGCTCAGTAATTTTCACAATTTATTGTCCCAGTCCACAGTTTAAAGCCTCGATCCTATCAACAGTGCTGCTGTAAGCTGTGCCACTGCACACCCACAGCAATTAAACAAAACTCAAGGGTGAGTGCTTGCGGGACAGAGGCCTGGCTGAGCAGGTTGGACCATGTGCTCTCAGTTGAACGGCACAGTTTGGCTTTCCAGAACTTGAGTACCTACCCTCAAATATTTTGAGTGACTAAGGCCAGTTTAAATCTAAGCATGGAGGAGCGGCTGATGGTAAAGGCTGCTGTACATCTTCAGCTGTACATGGATACATAGGGATGAGAAAAATGAAGAGTATAAACACTTGCATATATCAAACCACAGAAATGCAAACAAGTACTGAATGAAGGATTAACTAACTCAATTTACAATTCAAAGAAAGAAGAGTAGATATGTGCCACTGGAAAGCTTAAATATTGATGGAGTTTCTGTGGATAGTTGTATCAACTACTTAACATCTGTTTTGACATGTGTGCTGTTTCTGCCATCCCTTATCATGAGTTTGAGTGGCTGCTGTGGTTCACATGTTAGAAGGTTCCTGTTTGAAGTTGCCTGCAGTGGAGGAGAAAGTGTGGTGGAGGAAGGAAGGAGTTTAAGCTCTTCATTTAAAGACATCTCATTGAATGGCTTTGGACATGTAGCAGTAAATTAGTACTGTTGGTGTGTCCATGTTGCATTAGTAGGGGCACAAGTTAATGTTCACAGCCAGAACACGCTTTGTAGCTTCTTTTCTGGGAGTTGAAGATGGCCTGTTAATCAAAGCTTGAGAGCCTGGCCTCTAAGCGGTCAGCACGAAAAACCCCCACGAAATTTAATTCAATCTCTGAATGCTTCTATTGAATTTCGCTCAACATTAGCATCTACAATTACTACTTTTCATGAACCCTTCAAGAATTAGCGTCACATTTTCACATCACGGTGCTCAGGCTGCAAAACCAGTGGTACGCAGCTATTTTTCATGAAGTTGGTGCTGAAGTGCCGGGCGGGGCTCCCAGGCGTCCCCGGGGGACGGCGGGCGCTGCCGAGCCCTGGCCCCAGGAGCGGTAGGCGCAGCAGGCGGCCGCGGGGCAGGCGGGGGGAGCGCTACTGGGGTGTCCAGGGGGTCGCCCCCCGAGCCTGGGCGATAACTGGGGCCAAAGCAGGCGCGGTGCGGCGGCCGCGCCTGCGGGTGCCAGGGTGGGTGGTGTTTTTTCCGCAAGCTCACCTTGATGCGGCGGGGCGTAAAAGGGCCGCGCTCGGCAGGGGGAGCATCGCTGTCTCGGCGCAGCGCGGGCACGGAGCGGCAGCACCGCCGCGCTCCGGCCGCACCGTGCCGGGGCCGGAGCTGACGGGGACCGGGGAGGAAGACCGCAGGGAGGACAGCCTGCGCCTCTGCCGCTGGGATTTGCTGTCTCGCCGCGGCACGAGGCAGGGACACGGCGGAAGCGCCGGAGCGAAGTGTCGGGCCGCGCCGCCCCCTCGGGGGGACACCCGGCGGCTCGTCTGCGCTGCCCCGCCCGGGCCGGCCGCGCTCCCCGTCTGCAGTGGGGTCCCGCTGCCGGCCGATCCTCCCCCGCGCCTCCGCCGGGACTTACGGCAGTTTTGTTACTTTCTCGGACTTACATGGACATTTCCCGGGAGAGCGCGTAGTCCGCGGGTGCCGCGTCCCGCCAGCCGCCTGCCGCCCGCCCCGCCGCGGGCACCGCCGCTGCCTCTGTCGCTTGAACCCCAGGACCCGGAGGCGCCCGGCGGCGCGGCCCCTGTCTGCCCCCAGCAGCCCGCCTTCCTCACCTACTTTCTCCGCCGCTCGGAGCGAGAGCAACAGCTTGTCCGGCCCGGCCGAGCCAAACGACGCAGGAGGCGGGGAAGGAGCGGGCGGCGAGAGGCACCACCGAGCCGCGGCCTCTCCGCCGGAGCCGCGCGGAGCTGCCCTCCCTCCCACCGCCCCGTCCCGGGCCGCGGAACCACGCCGGGCGGCGCTGCGGGGGCCGGCGGCGGGGCGCCGCCGCCCGGGAGGAGAGCGCGCCCGGGGGGGCGCCCGCTCCCTCGTCGGGGCCCCCGCGAAGCTGCCG